>NC_046372.1:0-75000 GCF_011125445.2 Fundulus heteroclitus
CAGGTCAAACAGGAAAATGGCTTTTCACCTGTGGCGTTTCCACATGTTTAGTTACTTACTCTGGGCAAAGAATTTACCGCAAACCTTACAGGAACAGAGATTCTTATTCGGGTGTGCTTTCTTCTGTCTTTTAACTTTTGTATTGTCTACATTGCCATTGTGACCGCTGACTTTCTGAGGCCGCTTATTTTGATTTATTTCTTCATGTCTATTTAATTTTGAATCTTCATTGTTGCTCCTTTCCTGGTTTTGGTTCTCAAGTTCAGAAGATATCTGAATGAGGTTTTGGTCATTGTTTGGTTCTGGTTCCTTATTGTCTGTTTCTTCATAAGTAGGATTTATTGTAAAGGTGTAAGTCTCCTCCTTCAGTTGAAGCTCCTCTTTCTCCAGGCTGATACAGACTTCCTCCTGTTCATCTTTTATATGTGGAGGTTCTATTTCTTCTTGTTCCTCTTTATATCTGGTGAGTTTCTGGTTCATCCAGTCCCTCTTCTTATGCTGGGGTTCTAGTTCCCTCTTGGTCTAAACTGGAGTTCCCTGTCCCTGGTAGCAGAACTGCGGGGTCTGCAGTGACATATCCCTCCTTTTTCCAAAAATAAAGCTGTGAGAGATCTGGACGAGCAAACAGAAAATGTACTGATTAACATCATTATCAAAACAATTTGGTTTCATGTTTTCATCAAACTAAAGATGCCAACATGATGCCCACTGTAAGATTCCTCTGCCCAAGAGGGAGTGTACTTCTTAATTCGGACAAACAAACAAAGACGTTGTAATGGTGGTGATAGTGAAGCTCACAGTGTTAAAAGAGGCTTTTAGTGAGGCATACTTGCCTTATCTACCAACATTAAGGCAAAGACAGTGCAAACATCAAGTTGGTGAAGTTATTTCAAGGTAACCATGGATAAATCGACAATAAAGCCCAAATTTAAAAACCCAACCTAAAATATATATTAGTGACCTAAAATAGTTACTCCAGTTGATGTTTTACAATGTTGTTGAGCTATCCATGGCAAGAATATAAAGTGAAATTTTGTATTAGGAGTGCAAATTTTACAATAGACTACCTATTACACGCTTTGTGCAAAATCTGAGTCCTATTAACTGATCTTAGCTAACAAAAACTTAACTTATCCAATGACCTGCTGTGACATGTATACAGTTAGGCGCAGAAATATTTGGACAGTGACATGTTTTGTTATTTTAGCTGTTTAGGAAAACATATTCAGGATACAATTATATAGTCAATATGGGCTTAAAGTGCAGACTCTCAGCTGTAATTTGAGAGTATTCACATCCAAATTGGAGCAAGGGTTTAGGAATTACAGCTCTTTAATACGTAGCTGCCTCTTTTTCAAGGGACCAAAAGTAATTGGACTATTGACTCAGAAGACTGAAAATAAATAACAAGGCTGCATGGGCTCTTCCCTTGTTAATCTGTCATTAATTAAGCAGTTAAAAGGTCTGGGGTTGATTCCAGGAGTGGTGTTTACATTTGGAAGCTGTTGCTTTCAAAAACACACAACATGCGGTCAAAGGAGCTCTCAGTGGATGTGGAACAGACCATTATGAGGATGACAAAAAGAAGAAATCCATCATTTGTATTAAAACGTAAAAGTCTGCACTTCAATTGCATAGTAGTTGTTTCATTTAAAATCCAATGTGGTGGCATGCAGAGCCCAAATCATGAATATTGTGTCACTGTCCAAATATTTCTGGGCCTAACCCTTCATAGCACCATCAATAAAATGCTCTCAAGCATGTATCTGAATTTGATATTGCCTTCCAGGTGGGTGTCAATGAAATTGAATGAATACGTGAAAAATAGTCATAATAAAATAAGATTGTGCTTATAATGGCATTCTTATTTCAATGATATTTTCTGCAGTCAGAGGGAGTAAAAATTCATGGACTTGAAGAGGAGGCGTACGCTGATCAGGAGGATCCTGGGGTATCTTATACCAGCCAGGGCCATTGTGGGTGGTTACATTGGATTCTTGTACACCTTAAAATGTAAGCCATACTGGAGCTTGTTTGGGGGTAGTCGGACAGCTGGCACTGGATGTCATAACATTTCCCAGATTTTCTAATTCAAAACTTGACAGGTGTGGTTCATACCTATTCTCTGTAGTTCTATTTGCTTCTCAAGTTAACCCGAAATAAGTCCTAGAAGTACCTCTGGTGGTTCATACCTATTCTCTGCAGGTTTATCTGGGGTTTGTAGCAGATTTCCAGCAGTCTGCGCTGACGATCCAGCTCTTCCTCGTAGTGGACGATGGTTTTATCAAACTCTGTGAATATTTCTTCAGCAGCAGCGGTCAGTCGCTCCCTGATAAACTCTCTCAGAGACTGAGATGAAGACATTGTTGCTGCAGAGACACAAACACTCAGATAAGAAGACACAACACAGCTGACTCTGCTAACAGGGCCCAAACCACTTATTCTTGGTTTATAGAACATTAGTAGGCAGCGCTCCGACTCATTGTCGCCACCTGCTGGCGAGGAATAAACGAGACAAATTTCAACCCCGTTCATAAACATTAACTGCGCTTAATATTCTTTTATTTTGTGTCTGAAAATTTGTCAGAAACGTGCGATGTGTGTGCAATTTTACTCCCTTTTCCGTGATAACCACAGCTTCAAGTGTTTGATAGTTATTCATCCTTTTTGTCAGCTGCAGACAATCCCACTCAGGTGCACCTCACTGTGAGGTCCTCACATTTTCATGGGGCGCTCCTCTTTCACACACTAAAACACTGTCACCACCTTGTCTTCTATGTCCCTGACTTGTGAATGCAGGGAATGCTTTTTAGACGGGTTCCCAAGTGGCATTTTGTTAAAATGAGCCTCCCAGGAGAAATGCAGCAAGTTAGATAGTTGAACTCCAGGAGCTCTGAATTTCCTTGGTGGGTTGGTGATGTCTGGCGATGTCTGGGTCAGGCAACGTTTTCCACACAGCTGCTGCAGAATTACATGATGACCTGCTTCAGCCAGCATCTCCTCCACCTTAACTGCATACATGACTATGGCGACCTGTCTGTGACCCTGGGAAGGACTTGTCTGTGGTTCAAATAATGACCTGAAAGTACAATACTTACAAGAAAAGATAAGATAGAAATGCATAAGCAGAGGCTTGGCAATGTATTTTCACAACTCTTGCTGCACAGCTGAAAAACGATCTGTTCCTCTGATTTTTCTTAAGTTAATCATCATATCACTGGTTCTATTTTTTGACGCCTTCTTAGCAGTCTTATCTGCAATTTAATTTCCTTTAACTCCTATATGTGCTGGTACCCACACAAATGTAACAACAATACCCATCATTTGAATTTCATACAATTCTTGCATTAAGAGCAATTATCTGTTCAGATTCAAGTTCATCAGTACACAAAATAATTTTTCCTAAAGTAAATTAGACATTTTGATTGAAATACAGCAAGTATTACATCACTAATAAAGAAAGTCGAGTCAGAGTTTTACCTTTCTGAAATTACAAAAACAAAAAAAATCTAAATGGTCCAAGGAAATTTTGGAGAACAGTAAAATCCACTTCAGATCATGTGCCAATGAAGGACTTTCCAAATCTTTCCTTTTAAAACAGGTTTTGATTAGAGTTGAGCTTTTTTTATGGGCATTAATCGCTGTATTGTTTTGTTTTCTGTACTACTGCGTACTCTGTAAAGTCACCCTTTTTTGTGAAGCACTTCATGATATTAGTCAGAATAATTTCTAAATACATAAACCTGTACTTATTTGTACTTATATTGTTGAGAAAAATAAGAATTTTTACTTTATGATTTTAATCTTAAAAAAGGAAGAAGTTATACATCGATGGTTTCCTGTTAGGCTGTAATCATGACTGACCATTTTGTTCCATCACATTGAACCGTTATGGTAGAAGGTGCTGCTGCCCAGCACTTTCAGAAAATCAGGCCAAAAAAGTCTTCACCAAAAGCGATTCATTGCTGAAACTCACATTTGAAAGGATAGGTTTTATCGCCCTTTATTTTCATCTACAGGCCTGATTTAAAACATTTTATTTTAACCAGTCATGTTTTTTCACACTATTTCTCTAAAACTGAATGAGCTTTGAGCATTAGAGGGGGTTATTACTTGACAAAATCGGTTGCAGAGGATGTTGATGTTTATACTGGTTTAATTTCATACATTTTTGTGAAAGGCTTGTGTGTGTGTATTTCTCCCATCTTTGGGTTGTGATTGTTTATAAGATTGTGTAAATGTGCTCACCCCCTGAAAATACAATAAAAATCAACAAAATGCCTGTCTATTTCTAAATATAAATCGCTGCAGTGAAGATTCCTGTTTTGCTTCTCTTTACTATAGTTTTGGGAACTCCTATGATGTTAGTTCTACTTTGATCATTTTAGTCTTTTGGAGTTTTTGAACAAGACCGTCAATAATTTTGCTCATGAAAATAAGAAATTATTGTTTCATCATAGGCAATTTAGTAGAAAGTATGTAGTATGTGACCAGCTGGTCCAAAAGAGAGCTACTGAAAGATCAATGACTTTATGACATCAGAAATAGTGTTGTCCCTTGATGGTTATACTATCTCAAGAAATGTATAGCGAGGACAGACACCCTCTGCATCCGTATACACAATCATGATCACAGACATATAAACGTATATAATGTCTAAGTGATGATGAACAAGCGCGGCTGGAAGAGCAGAGCAGCCAGGTGATGGCATCTAGTGGAAATAATTTGAATTACACATGTTTTCTGCTCTGCAACAGAATCAGCTTTATATACACATTGTGCACATGTAAGGAATTTGACTCTTGATTGTACAACGCTGACAATGTCCTTGCTTATACAATAACGCAGCAATAAAGCAACTCAACTATGCCTTTAGCTTCTCACGAAGTTTCTATCTGACCATTATGATTGTTTGGGTGTGTGTGAATTCTTAACTGGTGTCTCACTCATTCATTTTCACGGGACAACCGGTTTCCCGGCTGGTCGGACAGGAAGAGTGCAGGTTACATTGGCAACAACTGCAATACTAATCATTTTGGAAGATGACAACATCCCAAGAGCTTAATTTAAACCTGCTTCAATCGAAAAACTCAACATAGAACAGCTGAAACGTTGGTTGAAATGTAGAGGACTCAAAATGACCAGGGAAAAAAAGCAGTATTAAAATAGGGGCGGTCCTCTCCATTCACACATTCATCCAGCAGGTAGCGATAACGAATTGAGACTTTTTTTCTAGCCTCCATCAAACCCTGAAGTAGTGTAGTTCAGAGAGATGAACTGCAACTAGATTACAAGACAACCAATTACAACTGAACACAAATAAATTTTAGACAAAGATCTAAATCAGAGGGTTATTCTTTATTAAAATTACTATTTTGAAAAAGAGGATATAGTTTTTTCTCTTTGTTTCGTTTTTGTACCATTTGAATCCCGACTCACACGTCATTTCAGTTGGTGGCGGTAATGCGCCAAAAGGTTGTTTGGCAACCGCCATAAAAAGCAAGAAGAAGAAGTAGAAGAAGAACCTGCGGCAGCAGCAACAACACAATGGAATAGACTGTCTGGTTCTGTTAGCAGAGTTAGCTTCGTTGTGTCTTCTGAGCTGAGTTTTTGTGTCTTTGCAGCAACAATGTCTTCATCTCAGTCTCTGAGAGAGTTTATCAGGGAGCGACTGACCGCTGCTGCTGAAGAAATATTCTCAGAGTTTGATAAAACCATCGTCCACTACGAGGAAGAGCTGGATCGTCAGCGCAGACTGCTGGAAATCAGCTTGAAACCCCAGATAAACCTGCAGAGAATAGGTATGAACCACCAGAGGTACTAATGTTGGTTTACTGATCACAGAGCTGCTGGTAAAAAATGAACGTGCCTGAAAAATGAAAAAAATAAATCAGATGCTTATCTTTGGTTAAATCAAGCAGCACTTTTAGGTTTCCGTAGGATATTCTGTTTATTAAAATTTCTCCCAATAATGCAGTTAACATGGAATATCTTTTTTCTTAGTTTCATAAATACATCAGCAGTGCTACTACAAACGCAAATTTATATTTCATTGGGATTTTAGCTGATAGATCAACACAAAGCAGTGTTACATTCAAAACGCAAAAGGAAAAGGATTCATTGTCTTCTAAAATTGAAACAAAAATCTGAAGAGTATGGCGTGCATTTGTATAGGGCTTGGAAATGTGACTCGGTCACACTTGTGATACACTGTCGGACATCCGGACGGAAGTATCGACGCAGGCTATTAGGTGGTGCTGTCTTTTTGTAGTAATCCAGCATGACAAAGTGGTGTGTTTGGTGCATTATCATCTGCCACAATTGTTCATCGTGACCGAAGGCGAAAACGCAATGCAAATGGAGTGTGTGTTTTTTTTTTTTTTCAGCTTTCAAGCATGAAAGCTAAAGAACTACTAACTTTGCACAAGCTACACATCCAAGCATGCATCTCTTTCCAGTTCAGGGGAGCCTGCCTATGAATTTCTGGAGTGCAATCCTGACTGGGTACCTTCTTTACATCTTGGATACGTAGAAGTCAAACCAATAACCCCTGAGCAATTTAGCTTTAGGAGAAAGAGACAAAAAGTGACAAGAGGGGGCAGCTCTGCACCTGCAGCCTCACTGGATGTAACTGGTTATGTAGCAGACATGGATTAAACTGCACCCCTAAGTGTAGCTGCTTTGAATATTGATGTGGATGAAGCTGGACAGGGGTGGACCTCAAACGAGGTTGAATCTTCCCATCCATCCACGTGTAGAGAGTGATTGGATATGTACCCAACAAATACAAATTACTGCGGGGGAATATACTACTATCTAAATCAGGCTGGGCAAGTTACAGCAGCATTACTGTGCAAAATACTGGGATACATGAAGTGAACAAGTGAACATATTTGGCACTGTAATCAAACTAAAATCCACAGGCTTGCAAATTTCATAATTTCAAGGCCTAGATTGAACAGGTGCACAACGGAGGCACTGTAATCAATTTAAATGTAACTGTAATCAACCTAAATTTTAAATACTAAAGGCCAAGCAGCTACAACAGCATTGCAGTGCAAAACTACTACCATATCCAAACCGCAGTTTCAGTTTTCAACAGGAGAGGCTTAATATGTTTACATAACTCTGCAATGCCAGAGGAACAGATGATGACCCAGGGTTTGAATGGATGTTCATTAAGGCGCTGAGAGTGCAAAACCTAAGAAAAAAATTAACAACATTAATACTATACCATATTTTTCAGACAATAAATTGCTCTGGAATATAAATCGTATCAGTCAAAAATGCTTCATAAAGAAGAAAAATAGGTCGCACCGGACTATAAGTCGCATTTATTCAGAAATTTATTTCACTCAAGCCAAGACTAAAAACTGACATTTAATCTGGTAAGGCAATTTATTCAACTACACAGCTGCATCCACAATTTTTGTTAAAATTCCCAGTTTGCGCGCGTCCTTTACTTCCAGTGTCTAAGGAATGACACCGGAATTTGGATCTCTTGACATAACAAGTGCATTTTTAAAGTAAAGTATAATAATGAAAGGCTACCATTTTGTAGAATATTCTTGTACTTCACTTTTGCTTGTCCCCATGTTCTAGTGGGTCTTTGATATAAAAGAACAAAGTAAATATGAAATTATTAAAATGCAAAAATTCATACTGTAGAATGTGATAGAAACATCTAACATGGACAGTATTTACGCATTAATTTGTCTGCTGCTTTTTGCCAGCTCTCTCTCCTGGCTTTAACAGACTTTGAGGTGTTCCCTGTCGTTTTAATTAATGACTCAAATTCGGCATAGCCTTCCATTAAAAGCTCGTGTTCTGCTTGGGAGAAAAACTGTGGGCGTTCTTTGGCCATGCTGAACAGCCAATAGCAGCACTGCTGATCATTGTTTCTACTATCGATACATTTCCCCTTTTAAACAAACGCATGAACGCGCAGTTATCTCAGATAACTCAATCCAGCCATACTAATCATAAACAACAGGTGTGTTCGAAGAACCCAATTAGCCGGATCATGATTAGCCGGATGAAATCATCTTGGATGTGTCATTTGATCTCGGATGTTTTGGGCAATGTACGAAGAACGGGCCCTTGGTCTCCAAATGCCAAACGGCAAACATTTTTGTGGCAAAGTCATTTATTTTATTTGGTATTTTGACCTGCTGCATAATAGCAGTACCTAATAATTTTTTTCCTTCAATTGTGGGAGGAAGAATATGTTAGAATATGTTAGAATTCTCTGCCCTCTGAATCTGCCTGTGGTCCATTTGCCATCTCTGAGAAAGGCTTCCTTTTTGCCATTAAACGTGCAACATTCACTCTATCAGAATCAGTCATTTTTGTTGGCTACAACGCGGGATCATTGAAATTGACGCCATGATCCGTCTCTGAACCACTATGCTCAGACTCTGATGCCCCCCCCCCCCCCCCCCCCCCCACCTGCACTGTCTCCGCTAGCGGTAGGGATGGCCCCCCCCCCCCCCCCCCCCCCTCTCTCTAAGCCACATATTGCAACGGGAGAACTGCTACGTTGTCCTCCTTTCCCTCTGTCAACCAAGCTCCCCGCCTCAGCTGGCTCTTTCAGGCTGCACCTGGACTTCTACCATCTTTTACTTTCTGCTCTTTTGGCGCTAAGCTCAAGTATTTCTGTAAAAAAAAAGAAAAAAAAAAAGAAGGTGTTTCCTCCTTACACTAGCGAGCAGATGCTATACTTTAAAACCACATTGATAAACGCATTGCTCCTTACCAGGCTCTGGATGGGCATCAATTCTCTGCAGTTCCGTTCCTGGACCTGTTCCAGACTCATCCTAAGTGTTTTTTTATATATTTACTCGTAAAATCCCTTAAGCCTTTGGTGTCATCTTCTCTTTTCTTTTCTGTGCGCTGGACTTCTGAAAACCTGACATTCTTAGTTTGCAGCGAAACAAACTTTCAAAGTTGCAGCTAGCCGTTGTCCTAATGGTTAAACCATTTTATGTTGGGGTGGGGGGAGTTATAATGGTCCCTTATTTAAATAAAATATATTACATATACCTAATGTGTGTGTGTGTGTGTGTGTGTGTGTGTATATATATATATATATATATATATATATATATATATATATATATATATATATATATATATATATATATATATATATATATATATATATATATATATATATATACTCACTTTATTAGGTACACCTGTCCAACTGCTCATTAACACTGAATTTCTAAGCAGCCAATCACATGGCGGCAACTCAGTGCATTTAGGTATGTAGACATGGTCAAGAGAATCTCCTGCAGTTCAAACCGAGCATCAGTATGGGGAAGAAAGGTGATTTGAGTGACTTTGAACGTGGCATGATTGTTGGTGCCAGAAGGGCTGGTCTGAGTATTTCAGAAACTGCTAATCTACTGGGATTTTCACGCACAACCATCTCTAGGGTTTACAGAGAATGGTCCGAAAAAGAAAAAACATCCAGTGAGCGGCAGTTCTGTGGGCGGAAATGCCTTGTTGATGCCAGAGGTCAGAGGAGAATGGCCAGACTGGTTCGAGCTGATAGAAGGGCAACAGTGACTCAAATAACCACCCGTTACAACCAAGGTGGGCAGAAGAGCATCTCTGAACGCACAGTACGTCGAACTTTGAGGCAGATGGGCTACAGCAGCAGAAGACCACATCGGGTGCCACTCCTTTCAGCTAAGAACAGGAAACTGAGGCTACAATTTGCACAAGCTCATCGAAATTGGACAATAGAAGATTGGAAAAACGTTGCCTGGTCTGATGAGTCTCGATTTCTGCTGCGACAGTCGGATGGTAGGGTCAGAATTTGGCGTCTACAACATGAAAGCATGGATCCATCCTGCCTTGTATCAACGGTTCAGGCTGGTGGTGGTGGTGTCATGGTGTGGGGAATATTTTCTTGGCACTCTTTGGGCCCCTTGGTACCAATTGAGCATTGTTGCAACGCCACAGCCTACCTGAGTATTGTTGCTGACCATGTCCATCCCTTTATGACCACAATGTACCCAACCCATGATGGCTACTTACAGCAGGATAACGTACCATGTCATAAAGCTGGAATCATCTCAGACTGGTTTCTTGAACATGACAATGAGTTCGCTGTACTCAAATGGCCTCCACAGTCACCAGATCTCAATCCAATAGAGCATCTTTGGGATGTGGTGGAACGGGAGATTCGCATCATGGATGTGCAGCCGACAAATCTGCGGCAACTGTGTGATGCCATCATGTCAATATGGACCAAACTCCCTGTGGAATGCTTCCAGCACCTTGTTGAATCTATGCCACGAAGAATTGAGGCAGTTCTGAAGGCAAAAGGGGGTCCAACCCGTTACTAGCATGGGGTACCTAATAAAGTGGCCGGTGAGTCTATCTATCTATCTATCTATCTATCTATCTATCTATCTATCTATCTATCTATCTATCGATAGATATTTAGGTACTCTAATATTAAATACTTTTCACACAAATATTTTTCTGAAAAATTACTTCTGCCTGTGTTTTAATGGTCAGAGTGTCAGTTTTGGGTCCCCCCTCTGTCCTGGGCCTGGGACAATTGACCTGTTTGTCCCCCCCTGTCAGCGGGCTTGCCTGGAAGGTTGAATGAGGTAAATTAGCACAACAAGCCACTAACTCCAACCAGCAAAGTTTTGTCGTGGTCTGTGTCCTTCAAGCTGCACCATGTAACGCTTCGCTGCATGAATGCATACTGAAACAGTAACATATGTACATGTGGTCAGTCTTTGTTGTTTATAAGCTAATATTTTAATACATTTTTAAGTGGTTTAAGAGCACAGGCCTAGAGCGCCCTCTTGCGGCTTTTAGATGGTAATGTTTACTACTTGGATCATGTTGGTCAGTATAATTTACCATTTCAAATTGCAAGTCGCACCTGACTATAAGTTGCAGAATTGGCCAACTATGAAAAAAAAGTGCGACTTATAGTCCAAAAAATACGGTAATTACAGCAATGAAATGAATGATTGTGACTCTAATAATAAAAGCAATATCAAAAGTTGGTCACAATTTACAACCAAAACATTTTTCTGGTGAGTAGTGTCAAACATTAAGGCAGCTAATTTAGTTTTGTGAAAGTGGACCTTGAAAGTCTGCAGATCCTGCACTCATCACCTGGTGAACTGAAGGTGAGCTTCTACATATTTTATGATTTCTAAACTACTCATAAATGTAAGGTGCTCGTTCCACAAACCAGGTAGCCAACGACGCCTACAAATGTTACCTGTGGTAGCTTGTTTAGATTGCTTATCAAGCCCATTAACTAGCTGCATTTTTTTCAAGGTAATGCTGCTTTGCCTTTCTGTTAAGTTTGTGATGGTAGGGAATCCCTCCGGTTCTTGCTTTTCCAACGGTCCATTGTTGTTTTAGAAAGCAAGTCCATAACATGTCCGGAAAAATATCTGCCGCTACCCAGCATGCAATGCGCTATGATGTACATTCACAAGCCCTATTCAGCTCAAAAAAGCCAATACTCTCTAGAACTACCTTTTGCTGCAGTTACAGCTGCAACTCTTTTGGTGTGTGTGTCTACCAGGGTTTGCACTTATAGAAACCAAACGTTTGCCCTTTCTTTGTATAATAGCTAAACCTTAGTTGAACTGTATAGAGAGCGTCTAAGAACATTGTGTTAAGTCTTACCACAGATTCTAATTTGGATTTGGTCTGGACTTTCACTGGACCATGCTGAGATAGGAATATGCTTTGATCTACTCAAGATCTTCAGGTTCCACTCATGTTTTAATGCATATCTGTTTCAAATTAATGCATTAACTCCTCCGGATGCCATCAAGTACAGTAGAAGCCTTTTAATCACCCATTAAAGTGGATGTGTGTAAAACTCTGAGTCTACACACATCCACTGAGTAGGATTTGTGCTGTCTCTGATTAATGACGCAGTCTGCCACAAATGTTTTGAATGTGATGTTCTCACTGGCAATGTACTTCAGCACAGTAGTACTGTCCATCCAAAACACAGATTCTGTAGCTCCCTTCTCATAAGTCCATCCATTTTTACAGCCACTGCAGTTGCAGACAATTCCAAGTGTGGAATCATTGTTTGCTTTGGTGGTGCAACTTGAGACTTACCAATAATGAAAGAAACACAAGTTTCTTGGTTTTCATTTGTCATGGAGAGATAAAATACAACTCTGAAGCCTCTCTCACCCTCATCAGAGAAGTAATGCAACTGTGCTGAGTTAACCTTCCCAAATCCATCAGGTTTCAAGCATCTACTCACTGTGAAATCATCACAGACCTCAAGTCTTTTAAGGTCCGAGAGCCACTTTTGGGACCTTTGCAAAAGCTCTGAAGTAATGTCTTCATCCCAGGAAAGTTTCATGTTAAACAGTGTATGATTTTATTAAATTTCATTTTGGGCTCTAACATCTCACCTTTGTGAATGATATTGCAAAAACGCTAGCCTGGGCGCGCTGGTGGCGCAGCGGGTAGCGCAACCCATGTATGGCAGCCTTAGTCCTCGACGCGGTCGACCCAGGTTCGACTCCGATCCGCGGTCCTTTGCCACGTGTCTTCCACCCTATTCCTGTCAGCTCAATAAAACACGTGCCACTAGAGCTGCAAAAAAAAAAAAAAAAAAAAAAAAACGCTAGCCTGCTGGATCCTAAATTTCCACAGTACAATACACAGTATGTTAACACAGCTTAATTAGCCGACAAAAATGCAAACTTACCTGTTACAGAACTGGATTTTATCACCTGAGCCTGCAAAGCGCTCCAGACTAAAACGGGTCCGCAGCTGCAGCCTCTCAACTTGGCTCTGCAGCAGTTCGATTCTTTTGCGTGGGGCCTCGTTTTCAGTCTGTAACTCGCTGGCCATCACTCCAGTTGTTGTTCCACTCAAATAACATAGGAACAACACCCTTTGCCCCCCCCCCCCCCCCCACTTGTATCTACCTGATCCTCAGGTAAAAAATGTGGACTACATACCCATGTGTCTCTACTGGGAGTAAAGTTTTTTTTCTCTGGATTATAGCTAGCCATTGCTGATGCACTACATTATCAGCAGGGAAGCTATAGGCCCGTTTACACTACACTTTTTTAACCGAGCCGAGACCAGTCCGAGCTCGGTAACCAAGATAACTCTTGTGTGTAAATGGTCAGCAGACTGAACTGGACCGTGCTAAACATAACCGGACCGCGCTAACTGCTGAACAGTTCCAGAGCAGGTCTCGGCCTGTTCTTTTTTTTTTTTTTTTTATCCCGGTTATCTGATAACGAAGAGCGCATGAGAAGACCGCGTCATCCCCTTACAGTCAGCTGACTGTCCGTGGATTTTCCGCCGTGTCTGGCTGCACGTCCCGATTCACACTCCATTCAGACAAATTTCAGACATTCATAATAATACTAGCTTCCTTACCATGCCACACAATTTCCAGAGATGATTCTGCTTAGCAGTGTGATGAACCTCAGCGTCTGTCGTTTCCGGCGTCTGTAAACCCTTATTAGACGTTTGTTTGTCTTATCCACGTCCCAAAAGCCAACTCTGTCTAACCATAACATCCTGAATGTTACGGTCCCACCATTTTGATTTGCTCAGTCCTCCCTTCAATCCCAGAGAGCAGCAGTACCGCAGATCGTCACTAGGAGGCGAGGAGCAACCAAGGAACCGGAATAGTGTGGTGTGTAAACGGTCGTCTCAGCTTGGTTAACTGATCCAAGCTCAGACTGGTCTCGGCTCGGCTCGGTTTAACAAGGGTAGTGTAAATGGGGCTTATGAAAGCTAACGTGATGGCGTGAAGAACACGAACATTGAGGTACACAACAATGTAGTGATGATCCGCCAACTCGCTGATAGCATAATCTCTTCCTCTGTATACTTGATATGCTCATTTATGCTACCGTTTCATATCAAAAAAGTCCAACCTGAATGACAGTGACATTTCATGAAATGTCTTCTTTGACACAAAGCACAGCCTGCCTTCTCAATAAATGCCATCTTCAAACGACCAACGTTCGATTCATTTTGCTATGATATGGTCTTCATATTGTCAACTGTCATTGCTCAACAGCTTTCTTATAACAAGGAGTATTGCCGGACGGTATCCGAGTTGGTTTTTTCTCGAGTTGTGTTTTTTTTAAACAAAACTATTGAACACGTCTAGAAACAATTATAATCACCATTACTTCTGTTAACAGTGTGCTGCTGTGTGACGTGTCCTTCTGCTATCTGCGCATGCGTGTCATTTTTCGGTCTTAAACCATTCAGATTGAAGTCTAACTGTGGTCGCATTTAATAGGAGTATGAACGGCCTCCACAAAAAAATCTGATTTCAGCAAAAAATCGTAATTGAGCATCAAGACCTGCAGTGTGAACGTAGCCATACGTTTCCGTTTGCTGGCATGTGTGTGTGTGTGACAGAAGCGGAGAGGGGAGACAAGACTGATCTACTCCAAAGTTTGTCTCATAGAGTTAAACTTTAGGGCTTTATCTTTTTTCCTCAGCCATGGTGAGAAGGACGAGGAGCGCAAAACCGCAGACATTTGACCAAAGTGAAATTATTTATATTGGTTTATATTGTGCGGATTTGGTCCTCTTCCACTTTCTCCACTCCTGCTACATTAAAATAGAGAACCTGTGTCAACCAGCATGATCTGATTCAATCAGCAGCCATGCAAGACAAAAAGTCTTAGTTTTTTTTTAAACAGCAGCTGCTCAAAGAAACCTTCCTATAAAATAAAAATATGCCCTTAATTTTAATACAATGTGTGACTACTTTTTAATAATGTGAAATATTCTGGTTTTATATATACGTAAATCAATATGTTTTTGTTTTTCTTTTGCCTTTTCAGTTCTCCCACAGCGTTATGTTTGGAAGGAAGAGGAGGTTCCCACTGACCATCACTTCAGCAGCCTAGAGAGTAACTCCATTTTGGACCAAGAGGAGCCACAACCTTTTATTACAAATGAGGAGCTGGGGAAAACCGAACCTTCACAGATAGAAGAGATCTGGGTCGAACTAGAACCACCACAAATACAGGAGGAACCGGAACAACCAGCTATAAAGACTGAACAGGAGGAACTCTATGTTAGTCTAGAGAAAGAGCAGCTTGAACTGCAGCAGTTATCTGGTTCCAGGGAACCAAGATCATACAAGGACCAACTCATCTCTCTGATTTCCTCTGAGTCTGAGAAACAAAAGCAGGAAACGAGCGACCTTGAAGATTCAGGATCAACCAGAGACGAAGGAAATAAGAGCTTTCAGCAAATCAGAGGTGATGTTGAAGATGTAGACAATACAGAAGCGGTAACACAGGAGACGGTGCACACAAATGATAGTATATCAGCTTGTGAAGTCTGTGGTAAAAGCTTTTCCCTTAGTTATTTGACAGATCACATGAGAATTCACACAGGTGAGAAGCCTTTTTCATGTTTGACCTGTGGAAAGAATTTCAACAAAAGAACAGGTCTATACCAGCATACAAAAACTCACACAAGTGAGAAACCTTTCTCATGTTTAACATGTGGAAAAAGATTTACCTTCAAAGCAAGTTTATCTCGGCACACAAGAGTTCATACAGGTGAGAAGCCTTTCTCATGTTTGACTTGTGGAAGAGATTTCAGCGACAGAGGAAGTTTATCTCGGCACACAAAAATTCATACAGGTGAGAAGCCTTTTTCATGTTTGACCTGTGGAAAGAAATTCAACAAAAGAACAGGTCTATACCAGCATACAAAATCTCACACAGGTGAGAAACCTTTCTCATGTTTAACATGTGGAAAAACATTTGCCTTCAAAGCAAGTTTATCTCGGCACATAAGAGTTCATACAGGTGAGAAGCCTTTCTCATGTTTGACTTGTGGAAGAGATTTCAGCGACAGAGCAAGTTTATCTCGGCACACAAAAATCCATACAGGTGATAAGCCTTTTTCCTGTATGACTTGTGGAAAACATTTTATTCAAAGAAGTCATTTGACTACTCATATGATAACACACCATGGTGAGCAGATGTAGTCTTGTGGTACTCTCAAACATGGGGGTTCTTCAGAACTGCCAGGTCCGAAGTTGAATGTCGTAGATAATCAATAAATAGGTTCTGATATGACTTGTTAATGTGCTTGTAAAATATTTAGTGCAGTTTCACCTATTAGTTTGCTGCTAGAACTTTAAGACAATGTTGTCCGCCTTATAGGAATATAATTGTTTATTTTGAGCAATGCAGTGCAAAAATGTACAAGAAATAAAGAGCTTTTACACATTAAATAGGTAAACAACTTTATTCAAATTCAGGCATGATAAATACTGCCTTTACTTGTACATATATTAAAGAGAATAGAATAGTCCCATAAAGCGATTGATGTTTGAGCTGTCTCCTGGTAACATGTATAACACTGTGATGTGTGCCCTGCAATCTGTATAAGGAAGAGTTTGCCAACAAGTCCCAATCAAGATTGTAAGTTGAATTAATTTTGTAACCTTTTTCTGTTTGATTAAAGTCTGATGGTGACTGTCAGTTGTGTTGCTGGGTCTTGCATGTTTGCTTTGAAAAGGATACAAACAGTCTGTGTATATATATTTAGGCCAGCAGACAGCTTTGCCACGGCCTGGGGACAACACTGTCTCTTTTTGGGGAGGGGGGATTGATTATATTCTTACTTGTATTTCCGTAAAAATCGCTGAGTCTACCTTTTATGCTCTCTGCCAATTTGTTTATTGAATAATTTCCTTTTGTAAATGGATTCAAGCTAATTCAACAATCGTGTACTAGAAATACATTGCAGTCCTTTAACTGTGATTTACTTAACTTTCCTGTTTACTTTGTATGTACTCCGAGTTTTTTGTTTTGTCAGTTCCATATTTAATTAAAGACTTACTTTTGTCATCTTTTTTTCTGTTTCAGTAATTTAAAAAATTACATTTCTAGAGTGTATTTTATGACATACAAAAATTACTTAATTTCCAGGGTGTATTAAAAAACACGGTGCACTATGATTTGGTTGGAGGAAAAAAAATACAACACATGACAACAAATTCAGTCTTTAGTGATTTTCCGAAGAACAAACTGAAACTGTTAACATGAATAATTTACAGGTCTATCACCTTGTCATCTGTCTCTCCCTGTGTTCTCTCTCCCCCTCTTTGCTACCCCCGCCAAAAGGGGGGTCACCGGTCTCTGCTGCTGTTATTTTGGGGGAATCAGAAAATGTCTCTCTATCACTCTTCTCACCTGAAACTCCTCAGGATCTTGTTGTGGATGTTGTGTGTAACTTTATTGCAATTTAATACAATTGTGGTCTAATTTTATTTCCATAACCTGTGTTATGATGATTGTGTTACTGTAACTGCAACAGCAATTGTCTTTCTTTTATTTTTGTTATGCGTGTCCCAGTCATTTGAGCGTGATTGCCTATAAAAATGGCTATATTAAAAAAAAGCTTGTTGCTTTTTTTTTCTCTCTCTCTTTTTTTTGAAGATGTGGGGGATTGGGGTGCGTCAACCCGGTTGGGACACAGAAGGGGGTGCGCGGCTAAAAAAAAAGTTTGGGTACCGCTGCTTTAATATATATTTTTCTGTGAATCGGGCTTCTGTTATCCACCTTATTTTCGAACGCGGAAGTAACTAAGGGTCCAACTTCCGTTTGTGTGTGCCGCACTTCCGTTTCAGCGCTTCCCTCGGCCAAATAACATTAGCTTGACTGAAATGATAAACAGTCGCGGCAATATTGTCAAAAACTGCAGAGCGATGGAAGTGGCAGGTCAGCGCCACAGCCTCAAACTATTAATGACAGAGGATGACATGAAGAAGTGGACTTGTTTAACGAACGAGGACATTTTAACCGGTTTGTATCACTTTGTGCGGACGGCTCTGCGGTGCGACTTTACCGAAGCGAACCTCCGCAGTGGAAAAGTTGGATCGGTGTTAATAAATATTAACAAGGATGACCTGGTATTCATGGAGGCTTATGGCCGTTAAAGCCAAAGCAAGTCCAACGTTCACTCTCCTGGGTCCTGACTACATTAACCGGCTCTACCGAGATGACCGGAGCTCTGATGCTGCAGCTCCAGGGGAAGTTCTTCAGTCAGGCAGCGGCGACTTATGGAAGGTAGGCTGATGAATTATCTGATTCAAAACATCCTGGCTGTTACCTCGTTGTGATTAGATTGCTGTTCAGTTAATATTGTAATGTTTGGGATTTAACTGATGTTATAAGAGGATATCAAAACATTCGGCCCACTTCATGTTTTGGCTTGAAATTTAAAATGTAAATGGACAGTTTACGTTGTCACTCTAAACTATCCATATTTTTATATAAATATGACACCAAGGACTGTAATATAAAAAGTAACCGTTTCTTTAACTTTGTTAAAAGGTGCAGTTTTCCGTAGCCAAAGGTCTGACTGGATTGTCCTGCACAGATGAGCAGCGCCGTCCCCAAAAGGCTGAATGATGGATGTTTCCTGCACCACAAAGAATTAAATGGCCTACAAATATACTATATATGTGAAATGTACATAACATACAATTTAGTTATTTACATGTGCTAAGTCAACATCCACTTGATCAAAATATGAATAAATGCAAATTACATAAGAAACTGAAATGGATTGCAAAATTTATTAATACACATTTTAGTTGGGCACAATTTTTGTTTAACATTTAAATAGTCTGGAAATAAGGATATACAATACTTAAAGTTATTAAAAATTAAAAGTAACTGCACAGATTCTAAAGATTTGGTCTATTTTATAAACCATGGTTACAGTCTGGGAGATTACTGTGAAAACTTTGAGCCTCCTGATAACTCTTTCCACATGTATGTGGACATTTGCAATCCTCTTTGTGGCAGTTACATCCTCATCAGAGGACTGCTCTCCTTTTATGGGTGAATGCTGGTAGAACAAGGTTAAATCTCCTCTCAAAACAGCAGATCTCTGATGGTAAAGCCTCTCTCTGCCATCACTTCATCGCCAGGACGAAGATACTCCAGGTGTTTTCCCAGCCACATGCATTCTTCTTCTTTTCTCCTAGGTGTGATCATTGATGGCTGTAGTGTCAGCATCTTTATTCATAGGTGACTCTGATTATGGAGCGGTCCGGTCAGCCTCTGCATCACAGCGGCTGTCATCTGTCAAACACAAGCCTGCACAAAACCACAATCAGTTTAGCAGACAGCATAAAACATGTCAAGACTACTTAAAACTATGTAAACACCAAGCTAATAGAGCTAATAACACCTGTATCATTACACATTCAAATATTCATATCACACATTCCTTCCGGTTTTTACAAACACCTGGAGTTATTACCTGGGATGTCATTTGTAAGGTTACACAGTTAAATTCTAACTGCAATATTTTGGGTTCTTTGAGATCATAAGAGTATGGATTTTCATTTTTAAAGTCAGATTTTCACCATGTTATACATTTGTAAAGGTCACAGTTCCAAACTAAATATTCAATTACACAGCTAACTGTTTAGTTTGTAATCTACATATTACAAATTAAATATTTAACTCCAAATTAAATGTTTGGTTCACAAACTAAACATTTACTTTGGGGCTAAATATTAAGCTTGTTATTTAAATATTTAACTTGGAACTGTGACTTGTTTATAGATTTATGAATAACAAAAACATGAATAGTGAACCCTAACTTTTATGTCATAGTATAACTTTACAAACGGAACTCCATAGACCTACTAGCAGGGATGAAACATGTCCAGAAAATAATTTACAGAGAGAACAAAGCTAAAGACGGCTGTCTTCATTTGAAAGCATATGTTTTATCAGGAGCGGCACAAACTAAGGAGTTAGAGTTAGTCAGCTAACGTAAACATCCATTAGCTTACCTGTCTCCCCTCCTCTTGACGTCTCCTTGACTTTGTTTTTAATGGAACTTTATAGCCCAGACACTTTTCTGGCATCGTGTGGTCTTCTGTCGGTCTTTTGTCCACAAAATGAAAAGAACATACATACGGTCGCTTCGGTGGTTTCTTCATATTTAAACCTTTTAACCCCAGGCGAAGGGATTCCTCATTCTTCGGCTGGGGGTGAAGGAAGTAGGGCGCCTCGTCTCCGCAGCTGTTGTTCCCGGTCGATGATTAAAACACTTCTGCTCCAAGTAAACCTTTCTTTTACATCCGTTATTATGACAGCCTCTAACCGGACAAATGATCCCGGTCTTCCTCGAAGTCATAATGCCGAGTAATTTGAGACGAAGTAGCTGCATGAGCCGCTTTTCAGCAAGCTACCCAGTAACAGGAAGTGACGCGCCGGAAGTCTCGCCCAAACAAACGGCAACTCGCTGCCTCCATGTTTCCGTCAAAAATAAGGTGGATACATCCGTCCAGCAGGTGGCGAGACGTTTCTTTCTAGCCTCCGTCAATCCCTGAAGCAGACTGTCTGGTTCTGTTAGCAGAGTTAGCTTTGTTGTGTCTTCTGAGCTGAGTGTTTGTGTCTCTGGAGCAACAATGTCTTCATCTCAGTCTCTGAGAGAGTTTATCAGGGAGCGACTGACCGCTGCTGCTGAAGAAATATTCACAGAGTTTGATAAAACCATCGTCCACTACGAGGAAGAGCTGGACCGTCAGCGCAGACTGCTGGAAATCTGCTGGAAACCCCAGATAAACCTGCAGAGAATAGGTATGAACCACCAGAGGTTGGCCTACTGATTATAATTTTACGATACATATTCTTTAATTAGATTAAGCTGCAACACGTATTTTAACACAATGAAATGTGACATTCTGATGTAAAAAGAAAAGTATACATTGTTTTCTAAAACTTAAACTAATAAAGATGGAAAAGTGTGGCGTGGTTTTGTGATCCATTTAAGCCAATAATCTGTAGAACTAATCTTTGCTACAGTTAAAGCTGCAGCTGTTCTGGTGTATATGTCCACAAGCTTTGCATATCTAGACTGAACCTTTTGCCCTTCTTTGCAAAGTAGCTAAATCTCGGTGGAACTGGATAGGCATCACCTGAGGACATATTTTTAAGTCTTACCACAGATTCTAAATTGGATTTGGTGTGGTCTTTCACTGGGCCATGCTAAAACAGGAATATGCTATGATCTAAACCAGTGTTTCTTAATCCTTGTGCAGGGTCCGCTGTCCTGCATGCTTTTATGTATCACTTCTTCAAATGATTGTATTATTTTTGGAGAATGCCATCAAGTGCAGCAGAAGCATTTTAATCACTTATTTGTTTAAATACAGCCTCTGTTAGCAGTGAAATGCTTAAAGTACAAACACAAAAACTGCAATGTTTAACGCACAACCTGGGATATAAAAAATGAAGATTGCGTTAAAGTGTGCCGTAATCATCCATGCAATTTTTTTCACCTGTTGTGAAAACGAGCTGTAGCAAGTTTCTATAGTCGACAATGACAAACTTCAAGACTTAGACTTAGACAACTGTATTTGTCATTTTGTATGCACAGAGTACGTACAGAACGAAAGTTCTGTTCAAAGTCCTAAACTTTACCTAAGTACACGGGAAAATAACTCTGTTCAGTTCTATTTAACACAGTGAGCATCAAATATGTTTTTTTTATGAGTTTGACCTGTGATGGGTTAAACCTGCACAATGAAATAAAAAAAAAATCAAACCAATCATCAGAATCACAGCAACTAATTTGTCCATCACTGCTGCATCAATTACTGGCTCAAGTCTGATTTGAAACAATGATCAGATATGGGCCAGATCCCACTAGATCTAAATATGCCTGACCTGGTCATTTGACCCCCCAAAAATCAGATTTGGGCCACATTAGCATGTAGTGGGGACAGAACCAGAGTCTGACTCTTGGCTCATTCATACGTTATAGGATTGTTAAATACAGTGAAAGAGAACTTTAAATATTGTGATATACTGGAAATTGAGATGTAAGTTTAGGTCATATTACCCAATCCAACTTTGAAATTCCTAAAAAAAAAAATACAAAACTTTTGATTCCAAGCTTCTTTTTTTTTATTTATTACCACATGAAGGAAGTAATTTTAAGTTAAATGAAAAGATAAATGTTACAAGTTTAAAATTCCATGTTTTTTCTCTAAAGGTCTGCCACTATTTTGGCTATACCAGGTCTGTTTAGGGCATCACATCCTGCAATTCTTCCACTGTTGGAGTCCACTAAGTAAGCAAAATGCTTTAGCATCTCCTGGTAACTGAGGGCATGTCCATCCTGTTAACACCTATAAGATTAACATCTGAACCGTGCCTTAAGAACAGCAAAGCGTGCCTATGATCAGAAAATGCAGGGATTTTTCCACAACCCAAGACACACCAGACACATGTTGCAATGAATCCAAACCATCACAGACTACAAGGATGCTCCTTAACATATTTAATAACTACTTTATTTGGATTAAAGCACTCAACAACACTTCTGTGAGGAAATCCACATCTGTGCCGTATAGAAAGAGAGTTACGGCACTCTTTGAACTCGCCGACACCATGTCACGGTTCATGTAACCCTCAATAGTCCCAAACATCTCAGCGTTGTCAGTTTGAGCGGCTGCTGGCAGAACAGAATGCAAAAAAACAACTAATTTATCATTTCCCCTGCAATTTTCAGCAATTATTGACCAGTACTGTGCTCTGACTACTTTACTGACTTGCTCTTTCTCAAGGTATGTTATTCGGAGTGGCAGGGTATTTATCAGTGTCCTAAATATAATAGGGGAACGGAGATTGCCCACACATAGAACACATTTGGGCTACAGATCCTATTTATCTATAAAAATAAGTGTTTACACAAGACTCTGATCAATATAAAAATGTCTGCAGTAGTTTATAATAATGTTCTACACTTAAAGCAAACCAAACAGGAGTAATAATACCAGTTTAAAGCTTGTATGTTCTCTGCATGCTAGCATGGAAATGCTATACCTTGTCCTCCTAAACACTTTGTCCCCACTTGGCCATACTCCACGCCACACTTCTTGTGAGTTTTTCAACTGGATTTTTTTTAAGGATACAAACAAATAATCAATTCATGATTAATTGTCAGTTAATGGTTAATTAGATTAAAGTTTGTTCCATCTGATTAACTGATAACGTCCATTTAGACCTTCTTTCAGTGTTATAGTATCTGCTGCAAAACTTAACATGGGCACTGTGAACTTTTTTGCACTAAAACTATTGTCTGCACTATCATATGGTCTGTTAATTGTTGCAATAAACCCTGTTTCTACACATACTTAATACACTAAATACACTATGTATATTGTCTTACTCTTACACATAACTTTCTTTTGGTTCGCTGCTACTTTCTTGACAAATGTCACAATATTTTCTTTCGGTTTCTTTTCTATTTCTATTTCATACATCTAATAGTCTTTATATTACACGTACTTATTTTTAGACTGTTTCTCTTTTGTCTTCTGTTTTTAATTGGAGCCCTGCAATGAAATTGCGTTCAAATGTACATTGTTAATGTTTAGTTAAATGTTGTTGCTTTTAAACATCAGCTCCTCAAAGAAACCTTAACTTCCTGTAAAAGGAAAAACCTGTCCTTAACTTTATTAACATATGTGTGGTTACTTAGAGAGGGTTTATTTATTTCAAACCCTCTTTTAGTTGGATGAAATGAAAATGTGAATTATTCTTGTTTCATACGCTCATAAATCAATGTTTTTTTTCTTCTCCTTCCTCTTCAGTTCTCCCACAGCATTATGTTTGTAAGGAGGAGGAGGTCAACACTGACCATCACTTCTGCAACCTAGAGAGTAACTGCACTTTAGACCAAGAGAAGGAACTGTTGAAACCCGAACCTCAACAGATAAAAGAGATTTGCGCTCAGCTAGAACCACCACAAATTAAGGAGGAACCAGAACAACCAGCTATAAAGACTGAGCAGGAGGAACTCTATTTTAGTCGAGAGAAAGAGCAGTTTGAACAACAGCAGTCAACTGATTCCTTTACAGTAGTCACTGTTTATGAAGAAATGGACCACAGGGAACCAGAATCTTACAAGGACCAACTCATTGCTCAGATTTCCTCTGAGTCTGAGAAACAAAGTCAGCAAAGGAACAGCCCTGGAGATTCAGGATCAAGTAGAGTTGAAGAAAATAAGAGCTTTCAGCAAATCAGAGTGGATGTTGAGGATGTAGAAGATAAAGAAATGGAAAGAGAGGAGACAGTGCACACTAATAACCGTGTTTCAGTGTATAAAATCTGTGGTAAAATTTTTGCTAGAAGTTATTTGACTTATCACATGAGAATTCACACAGGTGAGAAGCCTTTCTCATGTGTGACTTGTGGCAAAAGTTTTACAATGCAGGCCAACTTGAAGCTTCACATACGAACGCACACAGGTGAGAAGCCTTTCTCCTGTTTGACCTGTGGAAAAAGATTCATTGATAAAATAGGTTTATATCGGCACACAAGGACTCACACAGGTGAGAAGCCTTTTTCATGCTTGACCTGTGGAAAAAAATTTGCTGTTAGAGCAGCTTTATGCCGACACACAATAACTCACACAGGTGAGAAACCTTTCTCGTGTTTGATGTGTGGGAAAGCATTCAGCTTAAAAGCAAGTTTATCTCGGCACATAAGAACTCATACAGGTGAGAAGCCTTTCTCATGTTTGACTTGTGGAAGAAATTTCAGCGATAGAGTAGGTTTATCTCGGCACAAAAAAATACATACAGATGAAAAGCCTTTTTGACTTGTGGAAAACATTTTACTGGTTGAGTTCATTTGACTACTCATTTGATGACACACTGAGGTGAGCAGGCGTGATCTTCTGATACTCTTATACGTTGGTGTACTTGAGAAGTGAAGTTGAACCTTGTAGCTCAGGGGTCACCAACCTTTTTGAAACAGAGCTACTTCATCGGTACTGTATCATCTAAAGGGCTACATGTACTGACCTTTGAACTACAAGAGTTTAAGCTCACCATAACTTTACATAATATAAATATGTTTTAAATGTCATTTTTAAGTCTATGTAAAAATAAGAGCAACTGAATAAAGTAGCATTTTAAATGCAGCTCACTGGAGGGTTGTGCTATTTCTTTGAACATGCATGAGGGCACCACATATGGCCATGGGGGGTGGGGGGAGGGGAGGGGTGGGGTGGGGGCTACCTGTAGATGATCATTAAGTAGGTTCCAATATGACTTGTTGATTTGCTCAAAAAAATATTTAATGCAGTTCCATGTGTTAGTTTGCTGCTAAAGACAATGTTGTCCTCCTGCTTCAGGGATGTAATTGTTTATTTTGAATATTGCAGTCCAAAAACAGACAAGAAATACATGATTATTACACATTAATCATAAAGGTAAACAACTAATTACTGCCTTTATTCTTCCTTATTTTTACAATAATAGAATATAAATCAGGGTTTCTCCTCAATGGCGGATTCAGGCAGGGGCGCGGGTGGCGCGCGCACCCCCTTTTGGAGACGAAAATGATTTTTTTAGAGCGGACGGGCATTGGGCGGAAGCTGTACTTTTTTTTTTTTTTACCTCAGAGTGGCCATCGCTCTGGTCGTACTATCTTTGATGTGTCAATCAAACAATTCAACCAATCAAATCAACGACTGAAGACAACATACTAGCCAATTACAGCTGGAGAGGGGCGGGTCACTTGGTCATACAAATAGCTTTCAGAGCGAAGCCGGCGGCGTGGCTCGGCTGTGGTCACCGTCGGTGTTGGTAGAGCGGGATGGATATTCGGTGTGATTACCAAACAATTAGAAGAAGAGACAAAGAAGCAAGCGAGAACGAGCTGGAAGCAGCGCTATTAATTTCTGTTTGAAACGTCTGTTTGAAGTCAACACTGGAGTAAACATTGATGCTAGGAGGGTTAGCTAGACAGCTAGGAGGGTTAGCTAGACAGCTAGCAGCACAAGGAGCAAAACTCAGGAGTAAAACTGCCAAACTGAAGAAACTTGGGTTACTTCAGGTAGAAGGGAACTCTGCTTTGTTCTTATTCTTGTGCTCCTAGCTGCTGTAATTACAGAACCTCTTCTAGTATGAATTTTTATTTCAGTCAGTGTTCAGCCTGACACCATTGCTCATGTTTATGTATGCTAATGCTTGACTTTTGAGTCAAGACAGCTCTACAGGTTGTTGTATCTCACTGTTAGGTTCCATCTCAAACCAGCATAAAACCTGCCCAACTAAAAAGAAAAAAACAAGCCCAAATCTCAAGCTCTCTTATGTTAAAAGCGCAGAAGTATGAAACACATGAGAACATGCCACTATGTACACAAAATGTACAATCAGTCAACCAAATAACACACAAAATCACTTTAACAACCATGATATATCAACCGGGAAAAAAAACCTTACCTTAATATAAACTTAATTTGTCTTATAGAGCTCAATAAAACATTTTTCTTTTAGTAGAACTCAACCCCTCTAGGGGGATTTACAGAGACCAATACAATTTCATAGTGACACTTGATTAACCATTATTATTTTCTTGTTTTATTATAACAATCAATATTATTCATAATATCTATTATTCATTGATGATGTCAGATTCGACTCATTTAAAAAATAAATTGACCAGTAAAATGAGTTCAATGAGATGGCATTTTATTAAAATGGTTTTAGTTTTTTTCCAGACATGGACAACCATTGTGATATATATTTTGTTAGTAATTCTTTCTAAAAGCCCAACAAATGTAAAAAGCTTCCCAAATTTTTACAACCAGCCCATAACCTATTTTAGCTCATTGTGTTCAAAAGAAGCCTAATTGGGTGGAAAGCTGCCTAATTTGGTAACACTG
The DNA here is from genome assembly GCF_011125445.2 of Fundulus heteroclitus. NCBI lineage: Eukaryota > Metazoa > Chordata > Actinopteri > Cyprinodontiformes > Fundulidae > Fundulus > Fundulus heteroclitus. The sequence continues at coordinate 26,740 of NC_046372.1, forward strand.
AATAAACTATATCTTTTTGTTTGATTTTTTTTTTTTAGATTTTGGGATTTTATTGAGAGTTTGTTTCTTAACACTGTAGGAGATGTCACAGAGCCACTGTTCAGCCTAAAGCATGTAAAATGCTTTTTTTTTTTTTTTTTTTTAAGGTGTGCCCCCCTGAAAAGTGTAATGCCCTCCTGTAATTTGTTTCTGCAGCCAGGTCTGTCCGAGCATGAATTTGAATTGCTCACAGCTCAGGTCTCGCGTTATTACAACGCGATTAAAACTATTTCAAAGCAACTTGCATATGATGAACGATGAGAGTGAGAAATAGATCTTTACATCATATAAAGATGATCTACCATCAGGATCAACATTCAGGCAGGAAATGAAGTTGTGGCACACAAAGTGGTCATCATCAGTGGAAAAACTCAGCTCTCTCCCTGAAATTCTAAGGATAACAAATATGAAGTGCTACCCAAACATTTCTATGATTCTTCACCTTCTGTCAGTTATACCTGTTACGAGGTACAGCTACGTCCATTTTACTAAATAAATATAATTTCTGGAAATAAAGAAAATCTTTGTTTGATTAATTGTTGATAAGAATATTTTTTTAAGGATAATTCTTTCTTCAAACTACTTTTTAACCTTGTGCATGCTGTAAAAACCAAGAAATTTTGTCTTAAAAATTCTTTTTCAATTAAAATAATATAATCATGCTAATTCCACTTATGTTCATCCATTAAAATGATTATCAATTCAAAAACCCATAGATGAATAATTAGGGTAGTGTGGAAGAGTAAAGATGGCATTCTATGGTCATTTAGCCTCACATTGTCTTGACATGACCCTTACGTGCGCACCCCCCTTTGAAAAATCCTGGATCCGCCCCTGCTCCTAGAAATGTTATCTTTTTTTGGGGGGGGGGGGTTGAACATTAATATAGTGATGCCTCTTCTTTGGGCGGTGGCAAAGATTTTCCTTCCACTTAGCTCCATTAATATCACAGTATACAGCTTTTTATGAGCAGCCAGCTTCTGTCTCAATTTTTCTCTTATTTATCCATTTTTTGTCTCTCTATGTTTCTGTCTCTATCATGTATCTTTGTACATGGTTATAATTTGAAGGCTACCTGCCTAAAAGCTCTTTAAATTTAGATCTGCAGTGCATTATTATTATTTATTATATGTGGGGTTTTGTTTCTGATCCATTCATGGGATCTATTTAGCAACAAAATGTATTTTCCAAGTATAAAGCAGCCATCTGTTTTCAGGGATTGACTATGGAAGGTGGATTTTTGTTTCCAACGGACACTTTTGGTGATTTGCGACAATCAAAGCAAATGGTATTTTTGTAGGACATCTGAAAATGACAATAGAGCAGTTTACCTGTTTAGAATGTGCTATGTAGAGCTATTATGTTTAAAATAATCAAGTTTAAACAGGTGTAATCATTCACATATTAAGCATTCTCAGTATACAGAAGTAATCGGGGCACCACGTAAAATAAACAAATGCGTTATTTCCTGTTGTAACACACAACAGAAAAGAATGCATTTAATCCATTGGTTTCTGCACTCTCAATCCAAGCAATACTAATTCTGTCAAGGATAATTCTTGGGTCATTTAAGCGTTTCCCTTTAATGAATGCCCCATGTTCCCCCATCACAAGGTGGGGTCGCGAGGGGTGCTGGTGCCTATCTCCATTCTCCAGCTGTCAATGTGCGAGAGACGGGGTACACCCTGGACAGGTCGCCAGTCCATCGCAGTCTTTCTCTGACTTCAACCACAGGAAAAGAAAATCAAAAGTAAAATTAGGAAATATTTATTGTATTTATAGTTTAAGTGACCCTTTAACATAATTTGAAGAAAGTTTGTTGTCACCTTTTAGTATTTTGGAAAAAATTATCACTGAAAATTACACAAATTAATATGTTGGATGGGCATAATAAGGAACTTTGACTTGGGTTTTCTCAAACAATCTGCTGTAAAATTAGGAAATATTTATTCTTGTTATTGTATAAGTGACCCTTTAACAAAAAAATGAAGACAGTTTGTTGTCACCTTTTGCCATTTTGGAGAAATAAATTACTGGAACTGACACAAATGAATATGTTGCACAAACATAAAGAACTTTGACTTGGGTTTTCTCCAAACATTTACAGTAGAATTATGATTTATCCTAATTATAGTATAAGTGACCCTTTAACATAATATGAAGAGTTTGTTGTCACCTCTTTTTAATGTATTTTGGACAAATACATTACTGAAAATGACACAAACGAATATGTAGCATAACATAATAAGGAACTTTGATTGGTTTTCTCCAACAATCTACAGTAAAATTATGAAATATTTATTCTGGTTATAGTATATGTTACCCTTTAACATACTACGAGGAGAGTTTGTTGTCACATTTTATGATTTTGGAGAATTTAATTTCATAAAATGAGACAAACATATCCAGAATGGGTTTATAAAGAATTAAGACTTGGCTTTTTTTTTTCTCAAAATCTACAGTAAAATTATCAAATATATTTATTCTAATTATAGTATATGTGACCCTTTAACATAATATGAAGAGAGTTTTAATCACCTTTTATGATTTGGGGGAAATAAATTACTGAAAATGACAGAAATTGATGTGTGATGGGCATTATAAGAAACTTTGACTTGGGTCAAATTACGCATTTAATTTGTTAATTGATTCAAATGAAGCCAACATTCCTCACCTGTGTGTGTGTGTGTGTGTGTGTGTGTGTGTGTGTGTGTGTGTGTGTGTGTGTGTGTGTGTGTGTGTGCACTTCCTTTAATAAATCAGCTAATAAAGACTGCAATTGACCTCTAAGACAATATAAATATTTGTTCGAGTTTTTGTAGGTATTGTATTGTATTCTACAGGAAGTAAATCCGCACTGTTCAAGTGATTATTCAATAATGATCTTGAAAAAGACCAAACAATGCCTTTCCAAACCATTCGAGAAATTATTGCTGCAGTGGTATTCATATTAACATGAATACAACAAACCTACAAGAGAGCTTCTGATACTTCGTTAGATAATCCATAAACTCAGATGGTCTGAAATTATGTGATTTTGTTTCATTGAACATTTATTTCTCTGAATCTGCCTTCCTTTATACATCCGTCCAGCAGGTGGCGATAATGAACCAACCGAGACGTGTCTCAACCCCGGAAGCAGACTGCCTGGTTCTGTAGTCAGCTTTGTTATGTCTTCTGAGCTGAGTGTTTGTGTCTCTGCAGTAATAATGTCTTCATCTCAGTCTCTGAGAGAGTTTATCAGAGAGCGACTGACCGCTGCTGCTGAGGAAATATTCACCGAGTTTGATAAAACCATCGTCCACTACGAGGAAGAGCTGGACCGTCAGCGCAGACTGCTGGAAATCTGCTGCAAACCCCAGATAAACCTGCAGAGAATAGGTATGAACCACCAGAGGCTGGCCTACTGATGTACGATATATATTTGTAGTTCAGTTAAGCAGCATTTTAAGGTTTCTGTAAACGTATTTCAATAATGCAGTCCAAGATGGAAAAAAAACTTTATTTACATTTTTTTAAATTACATCAATGGCACTACAAACTCCAATGTATATTCAACACGATGTAATGGTAAATTGTGACGTAAAGCATAAACTAATATAAATAGGAAAAGTGTGGTGTGAATTTATATTCAGCCCATTTAAGCAAACTTTCTATAGAATTACTCTTTGCTACAGTTAAAGCTGCAGCTGTTCTGGTGTATGTCTCCAGGCTTAGCACATCTAGAGACTGAAACTTTTGCCCTTCTTTACAAAATAGCTAAACAGCGGTCAAACTGGATAGACAGCACATATTGTTAAGTTTTACTACAGATTCTAATTTAGATTTGGTGTGGACTTTCAATGGGCCATGCTAGACAGGAATATGCTTTGATCTAAACCCGTGTATCTTAATCCTTGTGCCCAGGGTCCGCTGTCCTGCATGCTTTTATGTTTCTCTACTGATTGCATTACCTTTGCAGAATGCCATTGAGTGCAGCGGAAGCCTTTTAAACACTCATTCATTAGCAGGGCAATGCCTAAAATACACAGGACAATGGACCCTCAGCACCAGAGGCCTCATGTACAAAACATGCATATGCACAAAAAACCTGGTGGCACAATGTTTGATACACAACTTGGCATGTACAAAAATAAACGTTACGTTAAAGTGTGCATTAATCCACTCACGTTTTTGACTCTGTAAAAATGAGCAGCAGCAATGTAAATTTCTTCAGTCGACAATAACAAACTGCAAAGTCTTGAACTTCACCTACGTACACTGAAAAATAACTCAGTTCAGTTCTATTTAACTCAGTGAGCATCAAACCTGATTTTCTTTTAATGAGTTTGACCTGTGATGGGTTAAATCTGCACAATGAAATATACATTCAAAAAAGGTTGTATCGGGAGCACCGGCAGTGTTGCTCCCCGACTTATTTCCGCCACTCACCAAAGCGGAAATACGTCACGTTTAAGTAACTTTATAATAATAATAATAATAATAATAATAATACAAAATAACAAAAATAAACGCATAACGAGCTTTTATATGCAGGTTGATAGAATTATATATCGGCATAAACCACCCCTCTCGTTTGGATTACATTTTCATTCTGATTAAGCTTAATCTGATCACAATATTCCAATTGGCTTGTTTACATGACACATTTTTATTCAGATCGGATGGTTTTTAGTCCGATTACTTTTTTCCATGTAAACGTAGCTATTGTTTGGCACATCTCGAATGGATATGCCAAACAATGACCTCATGCTCAGCACCCTTTGGTCCAGCAAACGTTGAAGCAATGGTTTAAACAAGTGTTATGTCAGCATGTGCTGAAGGGGAAACACACAAAGAGAGAAAAAAAATGTATTCTGACATTTTATGGAGCTTTTGAAGTCTATAAGGATTCGGGGAGGCAGCCAGGAATGGAGGGGCAGGGATTTTAACGACTTCACTGAGACCAATTTCGTTCCCAGTTAAGGCCATAAATATTTGAACAGTGGCACAATGTTCATGATTTGGGCTCTGCATGCCACCACATTGGATTTGAAATAAAACAACTACAATGTAACTGAAGTGCAGACTTTAAGGATTAATACAAGGGGTTGAACAAAAATATATGATTAAACATGTAGAAATTATAGCTATTTTTATACACATGCTCCTCATTTAATTTAAATGATTGTAAAATAAAATCCTGTATTTTATAAACATTTGTTTGGGTTTAATTTTAAAATGTATTAAATTAAATGTAATGGAAATTGGGAATTATTCTTGTTTTATACTCGCATAAATCAATATGTTTTTTGTATTTCTTCTGTCTCTTTAGCACTCCCACAGCATTATATTTGGAAGGAGGAAGAGGTTCCCACTTATCATCACTTCTGTAGCCTAGAGAGTAACTCCACTTTGGACCAAGAGGAGCCACAACCTTTTTACAGAGAGGAACCGGGGAAACCTAAACCTCAACAAATAAAAGAGAACCAAGCCGAGTTAGAACCACCACAGATAAAGGAGGAACAGGAGGAACCAAAGATTAAGAATGAGCAGGAGGAACTCTATATTAGTCTGGAGAAAGAGCAGGTTGAACAACAGCAGTCAACTGATTCCTTTACAGTAGTCACTGTTTGTGAGGAAAGAGACCACAGGGAACCACAATCATACAAGGACCAACTCATCGCTCAGATTTCCTCTGAGTCTGAGGAACAAAACCACGAAAAGAGCGACCTAGAAGTTTCCGAGTCGAGCAGCGATGAAGAAAAGAGTTCTCAGCAAATCAGAGGTGACATTGAGGATGTAGCGAATACAGAAGTGGACAGACAGGAGACAGTGCACACAAATGACAGCATTTCAGCTTGTGAAGTCTGTGGTAAAATGTTTGGTAAGAGTTATTTGACTGATCACATGAGAATTCACACAGGTGAGAAGCCCTTCTCATGTGTAACTTGTGGAAAAAGTTTTACACTGCAGGCCACCTTGAAGCTTCACATAAGAACGCACACAGGTGAGAAGCCTTTCTCATGTTCGACCTGTGGAAAGAAATTTAGCGATAGAGCAGGTTTATACCGGCACACAAGAACTCACACAGGTGAGAAGCCTTTTTCATGCTTGATCTGTGGAAAACGTTTCCATCAAAGAAGTCATTTCACTGATCACATGAAAACACACACAGGTGAGAAGCCTTTCTCGTGTTCGACATGTGGAAAACATTTTAGCGTGAAAGGAAGCTTATCTCGGCACATAAGAACTCATACAGGTGAGAAGCCTTTCTCGTGTATGATTTGTGAAAGAAATTTCAGCGATAGAGCAAGTTTGTCGCGGCACACAAAAGTCCATACAGGCGAGAAGCCTTTTTCCTGTATGACTTGTGGAAAACGTTTTAATCGCAGAGGGCATTTGACTAGTCATATGATAACACACCGAGGTGAGCAGGTGTAATCTTGTGATACTCTTCGTGGGTGTACTTCAGAACTGCCAGGTGGGAAGTTGAACTTTGTAGGTATTCATCAAATATGCTCTGATATGGCTTGTTGATGCGCTATTAAAATATTTTGTGCTTTTCCTCTTATTTGTTTGTTGCTCAAACCATAAGCAATGTGGTCCTCCTACTTAAGGAAAGTGATTTTTATTTTGACCTAGGTATGCAAACAATTAAGGATTAATGATTTAATAGATTAAAGTTTGTTCCATCCGATTAACTGATAAGTGTTGTAGTATGGCCGCCATCTACAAGAGGATGTGATGACGTAAAATGGAAGGGCATTACGCAAAAGAATTGTAATTTAATAGAAAAAGACATGATGCCAAAAGCACAGTTGAAAGAGACTGCTTTCATGAGGATTATAAGTGTTTGACATGTTTTATTCAACTTATTTGTTTATATTTAGTATCCTAATAAGTTCCTGCTTAGTTAGATTTTACAAATATGTCAAATTTTAATAATGTGTGAGAGAACCATATTTTTTTTATTTGAGTCCATATTTAATACAGGTGGCACAATTGTTAAAATATTATGAATCCATACAATCCAAGATATTGTAAAAATATAGCCCTTCATGTTATGGACTCTTGATTAACTCATTAATCCATAACTTGTATACCTATTTTGCACATTATAAAATTATTATTTTGTTTTTTTATACGCTTCAGACAAACTCTCTTTTCAATATCACCGGTCTGGATACAGCACTTAGAGCAAATAATGTGATAAAAATACTCAATTTATTTGTGATGGGTCAAAAACACAAACCTGGATTTGTTAGACCATCAAAATAATCTGCAATGCCCTGTAACAAAGCCAAGCTTCCACAGATGTCATTTTTAACCTACAGTGGCACACAACTTTTAAATCCATTTCAGCATTAAGTACATTTTTGCTCACATCTGCCATCAGTTATAGTAAAAGTAATCAAAATGAGACAGTTTTTATTTGTAGTAGATTTTTTCTTTTTCTTTTGGATCATGTTGATAAAGTAATAGATTAGAAAGAAGTGAAACAGTTTCATTGTAAAAAGTTATTAGTCAGGAAAAGGGAAACATAAAAACAAATAATGTCTTTCCATACTGTATATGATGTGAAATGACGTTATATATTGTATTTTGCTGTTACCTAAGCTTGATTATGATATGAACATTGGAAACCAAATTCAAATTCCTTGTCTGTTCCCACAAACTTGGCTAATAAACTTGATTCTGATTATCACAAAATCTTTATCTTTTCTCACTTTAACATTTCTTCACAATAAATGTTTCCTCTAGGTCAACGAGAATTAGTAATTTTTCTCTATTTGTTAGATGTTTGAACACTCAATGAAATCTTGAAGTTCTCATACATTTTTGTGATATTGGTTTAACTTTTAAACTGTATTACTTAAATAAAACATTTTGGGTGTCAATGTAATTTTTGTTTAATTTTGACTCTTTTCTGGTGTAACTGAGTCAGGTTTGTAGGCCACTCTGCTTGCACACAACTTTGTAGCACTGCCCACATAAATTCTATTGACCTGAGACCAGGGCTTTGTAATAGACAAAAAATGACTTTGTTGTCCTTAAGCTAGTTTGGCCAAGCATTAATTTCCCTCATGATGTCTTGAGATGTTGCCGTAGTATGTCCACAACATTTTAATTTCCTCATGAAGCCATGTGTGAAGTGCACCAATCCTTCCTGCAGTGAAACATCAGCCCAACATATTTTAACCCCTTCTCCCATTTTCCGCTAAATGTAACAATGCTTAGTATGGTCCAAAACTTTAATTTTGGCATATTAACATACTGTTTATATATTTATGCCTGATGTTTGTATTCTTTGAGCCCTCTAACCAAAGTCAAATTTCTTAATTGTGCATACAGGCATTGCCAAATAATGCCATTTCTGATAATCAGACAGATGAAACATCTATAAAAATTAAAATCTTTTTTGGGAAAGCATTTGCAAACTATAGCGAGTTTTTTTTCTTTGTTCAGTGGCCATTGAGCCCAGGTTGGTACATTTAACTGTGGAGGGCACTCTCATGCCAGCTTCAGTCAGCATCTTCACAAGGTTACGAATTGCAAGACAGAGGCTTTCTCTTTTGGTGCTTTAGGCTGAAACAAAACTTTTGGTCCCTATTTCATAATTGCATGTGTGGTAAAAACAAAATGACATGGAGTTAAACATGGTGGTGGCAGCAGTGTTGAATCGGCAAATAATATTGCCCCTATTTTATTTTAAGAGATAACATAAGATAGGCTGTATTGATCTCACGTTGGAGAAATTCACTTGTCCCATCGGCTCAACAGTCAATCAAAAGTCAGAAGAAGGTGCCAAAAGTAGGAAAAGGTGCATCAGTTATATTCCCCATCTGAGTTAGTTGTTGTACCTACTAATATTCTCTTAAATGGATAATCTTATTTTATTTATTGGTTGTGTTAAAGTTTGAATGCAAATCTTAATTGACCCCCTCCACTGCAGGTCGATTTGCTGCTTTCTTTAGAAGCAATGCATTTTACTCTATTGAAAAGCTGGACTTTCCTCCATGTCCAGAAGAATTTATCACCTGCTTGCAGTGCACCTGAACAGAGAGTTTGGACTGCATCACACCTCTAAAGCAGATATCTACCAAAGTTAAGCCAGACCCCTGGCTTAATGATTCCACCCGGGTCATTAGACAGCCCTGCAGACAGGCAGAGAACAGATGGAAGGAGGACGGGCTTCATGAGTCTCTGTGAATATCAAAAAGCTGTTAAGCAGGCCAAGCCGCAGTATGTTTCAAATTTAATTTCAACCAGCTAAATCAGCCATGGGTCTTATTTAGAACCATTCAGTCTGTCATTAATCCTTCTGTCAATGTTCTGAAAACTGTAACATAGTCTACCTGTGATGATTTCTTTAACTGCTTCAGTCAAGCAGAACATTGCCTGCACATACAGTTCTGTCCGATTATGTTTTTTTCCAGTGACCTCTGCTGTCTTTGATCAGTTTGAGCTGGTGTCATGGACGAGACAAGCCAACGACCGTCAGAACATTATTCCCTTTGACACCATGGGTCTTTCTCCTGACTTTCATTGATGGTTGCTCAACATCAGATTTTGTTTCATCTGTTTTCAAGCATGCTGTGGTCAAGCATCTCCTGGCTTAGATCCTGCAGTCTTCTTTAGTTTTAGGACAGTTTCCCATTTGTCTTGTTTGTCCAAAGTTCTAGAGAGGACTGTTTTCATTCAGTTACAATCGTTTATAGAAAATAACATTTAAAAAAAAAATCCAGTCTTACTTCAGCACTACTCAAGTCCAGAGCTAACAAAGGCATGGGTGACTTTCCCCAGATAGCTGCGGCCGAGGAATTACTTTATTTTTGACAGCAGTTGTTTTTTCTTCAAAATCAACCTGTTTGTTAAGTTTTTAGCAGCAATCAGATTTCAGTTTGAGGTCATGATGGTTATGGGGGGTGAGAGCAAGATTGGGTATAACCCACATGACTTGCCGGAGGCATCACACTGAATCCATAGTTTTGTCATTATTTAGGGGGAGAAAGTATTGAGTATTGACATTGTTTAATGTCCTTTACACAGCAAATAGATTTGCAAGTTATTCACACACAGATAAAAAGACTATTCCGGGCAATAATTGGACCTAAAAGCAGTATTTGTTATTTCCATTGTGCAGTGTGTAAAGCCGGTAAAATCAGCTTACAAAATGTGCTCCTCTTCTAGAAATGAAAGACAGTATCAAAATACTGAAAGACAACCACATTCTTAAATAAAAAAGGCTTGTGTTTGGCTTTGAATAGGAGCCGGTCCGTCATTGAGCGTAACTCATAGGGAGGACTATTCCAGGAGGTTGAACCAGCCGCTGAAAAAGACCAAGAAGATGTTGATCAGCACGTTGTAAAGCTCTGCTGGGCTGGTGGGTTTTCAAAAGTTCACATAGATAAGGTGGGACAAGGCCAGTCAGTGCTTTAGGAACAAACAACAGCAGTTTAAATTGTAGTCTAAACTGAAGCGATAGCCATTGCAGAGATGAAAGGACAGGAGTGATATGTTCATGTTTAACGTGTGTTGCTTTAGAGACGAGAATTTTGTACAAGCTGTAAACGTGAGATGTCAGACCAATTGATACCGAGATGTAATTAATTATAGTAATAAAAGTACAAAACAGTATCCTCTTGTCCTTCGATGCCAGAAAACTTGTTTTGCCAGCAGGTGGCGATAATGAGTCGAGACGTTTCTTTCTGGTCTCCATCAAACCCGGAAGCAGACTGTCTGGTTCTGTTAGCAGAGTTAGCTTTGTTGTGTCTTCTGAGCTGATTGTTTGTGTCTCTGCAGTAATAATGTCTTCATCTCAGTCTCTGAGAGAGTTTATCAGGGAGCGACTGACCGCTGCTGCTGAAGAAATATTCACAGAGTTTGATAAAACCATCGTCCACTACGAGGAAGAGCTGGACCGTCAGCGCAGACTGCTGGAAATCTGCTACAAACCCCAGATAAAGCTGCAGAGAATAGGTATGAACCATCAGAGGTACTGAGGTTACACATCACAGAGCTGCTGGAAAAGAAAAAAATAACTCCGAGGTTTAATATAAATCTTTAATTAAATCAAGCAGCACATAATTTTCCGTATCATATGAATTGATCTGTTTATTAAAACCTATATATATATATATATATATATATATATATATATATATATATATATATATATATATATATGTGTGTGTGTGTGTGTGTGTGTGTGTGTGTTTGGGTTGGAAACGGTCTGATCTGACAACACTGAGTGCTGTGTCCATTCAATTACCTCAAAAGTTGAGCATAAGCATTAACAGACGCTGATAAACATGAGCACTGATGTCAGGCTGAACACTGACTGAAGTAAAAATTCATGCTAGGAGAGGTAACTACAGCCACAGACATATATACGTAGACGCGTCATAGGGCGCAGGTTCGCACGTCAACGTCACCGCCATATTGTATGTGGCAGAAAAAAGTTGAGTTCTGTTATTGTGAACGTGAATAAGAGAAGATGCCTCATTCCTGTGCTGCAATAAATACACACACACACACACACACATATATATATATATATATATATATATATATATATATATATATATATATATATATATATATATATATATTTGTGTGTGTATGTGTTATGAATATAAGGATCAATTTGTTAAATCTAAACATTGTGGTCTTCATTATTTCATAAAACTGTGTCACATGTGAACCTTTAGGAACAGACTTTTTGGGTGAGTATTAAAGAGGTAAAATTAATAATATGAGGAAAAAAAGTCCTAGGTCAATAAAGTAAAAATAAACAAACAAACACAAAAGTGATAATGTTATGATAAAAACATCATATTATGAGAATTAAGGGGGAACATTTCCAGAATAATCACAGTTTGCAGAATTGTTTCACTCCTGGAGTAATAGGGCCAGGTTAGATTATTTTAAATATTTTTATTCTTTAGGAGAATTCATTCAGGAGAATGAAGCTAAAGGGATACGAAAATAAACTTGTAATATTACAAAAAAAAATACTACGAATACAAAGTATATTCAGAGATTAAAGTCCCTCTGATACTGTTTAAGTGACTGAGTAACTTCAGATTTGCCACATTTAAGATGGCGGACGCTCTGACGTATCGCAGCATAGGCAGAACCTGCCCAATGACGCGTCTACTCTTATATTATGTCTATGACTACAGCACCTAAGGAGCAGAAGAATCTGAACAAAGCAGTGTTCCCTTCTGCCTGCAATAAATCCAAGTCTGCTCCTGGTCCTCCCTAGCTGCCGGAGCTAATCTTCCCAGCATGGATGTTTACTCCAGCGTTGACTTCAATGCGGATGTTTCCAACAGAAATGAATTAGAGGTGTCCCGATACCAGTTTTTCCCAACGGAGTACAACTACGATTACTTCGGTTTAGGTACTTGACGATTTCAAGTACAGATACTCAGCACTTATGTATTGAGACTTAAAGATCACACATAACGTACCGTATTTTTCAGACCATAAGGCGCACCGGATTATAAGGCGCACTTAAAATTCTTCCCAAGTGTGTAATATCACTCCGCCCCTTCACGTACACCGCTCTCTCCTGAGATAGCGAGAGAGCTAGCCGTCTGTCGGGAGGACAGAGTAGTTGGACTACAATGTCCCGTTTCTAACATAAGGCCAAAATAAACATAACTTTTATATTTAATTAACTTACTAGGTTTATTGTCGCTAGTGTGTACTCCATGCGCAGGGCTGCCTAAAGGCTCCCACATAGTTGCGCATACTCTGCGCATACTGTGAGCTTGATGGACTCAATGCTGACTCCCTGGACGTTTTACCCTTCATTGTCGAGCGTACTGTTGTCTACATTTCTTGTGGCATATTCCTACAATTCACACACTTTCTTCCAGTGGGACGAAGCAGCGGAACAGATGGTAAAATGTGTGATTAGCTAGCTGAAGACCTAGAGCAGTTTCTTTTCCAGCAGGCTCCCACCTGTCAGTGAGAGCAGAGAGGGACTGTGATGCCACGTGTCCTTGCGACTGCCTGCTTGGAGCAGCTCAGTGTATCAAGCTCAGTGTCACATATAAAACAGTTTGACGTGAAGACTTCTTGCTGCCGAGAAGTTTATAGTGTGAAACCACATACAAAAAATTAAGCTCTGCACGTAGTACCTGTATGCCAGCCTTTACAGTCAGGCAGTCTTGTAGACAGCTCAGGGGTTCAATCAGGTAGTGACACAATGTACTTTAATGCTCTGAATATCCATTGAGAGGAGCAGCTTTGTTGCTAACCAAAGTCATACTTACACAGTTTAACAGTTTTTTGAGCAAACTGTTCCACATAAAATTGGTCAGTAAGCACAACAGTAATCATATGTAAGATGCACCGGATCATAAGGCGCGCCAGCAATTCTTGAGAAAATTTAAGGATTTTAAATGAGTTTTGTAGTCCGAAAAATACGGTAACAATATAATTTACCAATTTACCCCCTCACCTTTGTGATTAAGAGGCTGGCACCATGCTACACTGTACCGTACAAAACAACTCCGTACCGTCTACCACCACAAGTAAACCCTCAACCTATGGGAAACACGGTGAATTCTTACCAAACAGATGCGATAGCAGCATCTACGTGTGGGTCCTCCTGCACTGCCATGCTTATGTTGGTTTAGCTGTGGACTCGGCAGCTCTTGCTTTGGTCACAGCTGGTATGTCCCGCCTTAAACCGTGATGCTGCAACGTGATTGGCCCGAACCGTTTTTGGTTCGGACACAAGTGGTTGAAGCAGGAGCAGTAAAAGATAGATTCTCGTGTGTTTGTGAGCTCACAAATGCCGCAAGCAATGTTAGCTCTCCTAAGCTCTGCTCTCTACAACATTACTCTGATGACTCGGTACTCTCCTTATGTGTTCTCTCATATTCTGTTTGGCTGATTTTCTTTTTCGTGGAGGATGATTTTCAGTATTAAAACTTTGTCTGGTCAGATCATTGATCACAAGAGTCAACCTTTTTCTCAAAATATTGCTTATTGGTTGTTGGCCTGTCTTCATATTGACTTTACCAGGTCTATCCACAGTATAGCATCCTACAGTTCTTCCATTATAAGACTTCAGTAACTATGAGAAATGTTTAAATATGTCTTGGTAGCTGAGGTCAAGTTCATCCTATTGACACCTATAAGAGGTGTTCCTTTTAAACACCAGCTGCTAAAAGTAACCCTTCCTGTAAAATAAAAACTTGTCCTTAATTTATTCCTCTAAACATGAACATATGTGTGGTTACTTAGACATTGTATAATTAGTTAAAATAGAAAACGTGAATTATTATTGTTTTATGCTCATGTAAATCAATATGATTTGTGTTTTTCTTCTCTCTGTTCAGTTCTCCCACAGCATTATGTTTGGAAAGAGGAAGAAGTTCCCACTGACCATCACTTCAGCAACCTAGAGAGTAACTCCAGTTTGGACCAAGAGGAGTCACATCCTTTTTGCACAAAGGAGGAAGTGGGGAAACCTGAACCTCAACAGAAGAAAGAAAGCCGGGCCAAACTTGAAACACCACAAATAATGGAGGACCAGGTAGACCCAGAACATCCAGCAATTAAGACCGAGCAGGAGGAACTCTATATTAGTCTGGAGAAAGAGCAGGTTGAACAACAGCAGTCAATTGATTCCTTTACACTAGTCACTGTTTGTGAGGAAACGGACCACAGGGAACTAGAATCATACAAGGACATTGCTCAGATTTCCAATATGTCTGAGAAACAAAATCAAGAAAGGAGCGACCTTGAAGATTCAGGATCAAGTAGCAATGAAGAAAATAAGAGTTTTCAGCAAATCCAAGGTGATGTTGAGGATGTAGACAATACAGAAGTGGAAAGACAGAAGACAGTGCTCATAAATGACAGCATTTCAGCTTGTAAAATTTGTGGTAAAAGTTTTTCTAAGAGGTATTTGACTGAACACATGAGAATTCACAGAGGCGATAAACCTTTCTCATGTGTGACTTGTGGAAAAAAATTCAGCTATAAAGCAGGTTTATGCCAACACACAAGAACTCATACAGGTGAGAAGCCTTTTTGCTGTGCGACTTGTGGAACACGTTTTTATCGCAGGAGTAGTTTCGCTGATCACAAGAAAACTCACTCAGGTGAGAAACCTTTCTCATGTTTGACCTGTGGAAAAACTTTCAGCCTGAAAAGAAATTTATATCGGCACATAAGAACTCATACAGGTGAGAAGCCTTTCTCATGTTTAACTTGTGGAAAAAGATTCAGCGATAGACCAAGTTTATCTCAGCACATAAAGATTCATACGGGTGAGAAGCCTTTTTCCTGTTTGACTTGTGGAAAACGTTTTAATCGCAAAAGTCATTTGACTAATCATATGAAAACATACAGATGTAAGCAAGTGAAATCTGATACTCTCAAGTGTGGGGGTATTTCAATAATGCCAGGTGGAAAGTTGAGCATCGTAGGTAATCATTAAATAGGTTTTGATATGACATGTGCATGAGCTCGTAATACATTTAGTGCAGTTTTCTTATTTAACCTGGTAAGCCAGACTGATGATGTGGAGCACTCTATGTTCTTCACATTATCACTCTGGGACTGCTTCTATCGAATCTGTTTGGGTAAAGGAGGGACATTGGTTGGTTTTAGCCAATCACGGTAAAATGAAAATGTTAGCAGCTGGTGGCATGAGAAACCACAACAAGGTAAGCTAGTGAAGGAAGGGTTAGGGTTACTTCATGCTATTCTCCTTCAAAGAAGTCGTGGATTCTTACAAACCAGATGTGATGGCATCAGCTACGTGTTTGCCTTCCTGTGCTGCCATGTTCATGTTGGTTCAGCTGTGGGCTCGGCAGCTCTCATTGTCACAGCTGGAATGTCCCGCCTTAAACCATAATGCTACAACCGTCTTTGGTTCGGTCACAAACGGTTGAAGCTGGAGCGGTATAAGATGAATTCTTGTGTGTTTATGAATGCACAAATACCATGAGGATTCATCTTGCAGGCAAGGTTAATGTTTTGGTCCATGCTCCTCCATGAGCAGCCCTGTTTGAAGATCAGAAAGGTTACCTCTTATTAGTTTGCTGCTAGAACTTTAAGACAATGTTGTCCTCCGGCTACAGGAACATAATTGTTTCTTTTGAACATTTTAAAATAATTTTATTGGTCTGTGTTTTATCTCCTCTCTGCCCAGCTCTCTCTCTTCAAGGACACCAATCTTGTTTTTTCTGTTCTAGTAGATTTAAAAAGAAATCTTCCGATCATTTGATTAAAGCCATTGATCACAGAGATTAAAAAGTAGGCAAACAGTTTGATTGTACAAAGGTCTTAAGAAAAGAGAACATAAAAACCAAAGCATTATGAGCAGTACAAACTGTTTCTTTACATACTGTATATGATATAAAATGACAGTTATAGTTTGCTGTTTATTAAGTGAACTTGATTATGATGGAAGCATTGGGAATTAATTTAAGATCCCTTGTTTGTACCCACAAACAAGGAATAAGTAATCACAGTAAAAGTGATCAAAATGAGACAGTTTTTATTTGAAGTAGATTTTTTCTTTTTCTTTTGGATCATGTTGATAAAGTAATAGATTAGAAAGAAGTGAAACAGTTCCATTGTAAAAAGTTATTAGTCAGGAAAAGGGAAACATAAAAACAAATAATGTCTTTCCATACTGTATATCATGTGAAATGACGTTATATATTGTAGTTTGCTGTTACCTAAGCTTGATTATGATATGAACATTGGAAACCAAATTCAAATTCCTTGTCTGTTCCCACAAACTTGGCTAATAAACTTGACTCTGATTATCACAAAATCTTTATCTTTCCTCACTTTAACATTTCTTCACAATAAATGTTTCCTCTAGGTCAACGAGAATTAGTATTTTTTTCTCTATTTGTTAGATGTTTGGACACTCAATGAAATCTTGAAGTTCTCATACATTTTTGTGATATTGGTTTAACTTTTAAACTGTATTACTTAAAACATTTTGGGTGTCAATGTAATTTTTATTTAATTTTGACTCATTTTTCCTGGTGTAACTGAGTCAGATTGTAGGCCACCCTGCTTGCACACAACTTTGTAGCACTGCCCACAGAAATTCTATTGACCTGAGACCAGGGCTTTGTAATGGACAAAAAATGACTTTGTTGTCTTTAAGCTAGTTTGCCCAAGCATTAATTTCCCTCATGATGTCTTGAGATGTTGCCACAGTATGTCCACAACATTTTAATTTCCTAATGAAGCCATGTGTGAAGTGCACCAATCCTTCCTGCAGTGAAACATCAGCCCAACATATTTTACCCCTTCTCCCATTTTCCGCTAAATGTAACAATGCTTAGTATGGTCTAAAACTTTAATTTTGGCATATTAACATATTGTTTATATATTTATGCCTGATGTTTGTATTCTTTGAGCCCTCTAACCAAAGTCAAATTCCTTAATTTTGCATACCGTCATTACCAAATAATGCCTGTATGCACAACTGATTGTAAAAGATTGTAACTGTTTTCATTCAGTTACAATCCTTTATAGAAAATAACATTTTTTTTAAAAAAAACAGTCTTACTTCAGCACTACTCAAGTCCAGAGCTAACAAAGGCATGGGTGACTTTCCCCAGATCGCTGCGGCCGAGGAATGACTTTATTTTGGACAACAGTTGTTTTTGCTTCAAAATCAACCTGTTTGTTAAGTTTTTAGCAGCAATCAGATTTCAGCCCTATTTTTTCACCACCTGATTGAGGTCATGACGGTTATGGGGGTGAGAGCAAGATTGGGTATAACCCCACATGGCTTGCCGGAGGCATCACACTAAATCCATAGTTTTGTCATTATTTAGGGGGAGAAAGTATTGAGTGACCCATTGTTTAATGTCCTTTACACAGCAAATAGATTAGCAAGTTATTCACACACAGATAAAACGACTATTCCGGGCAATAATTGGACCTAAAATCAGTATTTGTTATTTCCATTGTGCAGTGTGTAAAGCCGGTAAAATCAGCTTACAAAATGTGCTCCTCTTCTAGAAATGAATTGGGAGAAACTCTGGTTGATTTGTTAGGAAATGAGCAGCGCTTGTGCTTATTGTGACATAATAATTGGGAGGTTTTTGAAACGGCTCATTTCCAGATACCAGCAAAACATTTACTCATTGCCAAGAAATTGCTGAATGTTTTTTTTTTTTTTTTTTTTTTTTTTTTTAGTGCATGGACTTTTTCTAGAAGCAGTAAAGACACAAATGGAAGTACAAAATGTGAAAAGGCTCCTTTTTAAGTGCTTTACAAAATAAAACATAAAACCAGAGACAGTATCAAGAAAAAGCTAGAAGTATAAACATTAAAAGACAGTATCAAAATACTGAAAGACAACCACATTCTTAAATAAAAAGGCTTGTGTTTGGCTTTGAATAGGAGCCGGTCCGTCATTGAGCGTAACTCATAGGGAGGACTATTCCAGGAGGTTGAACCAGGAAGATGTTGATCAGCACGTTGTAAAGCTCTGCTGGGCTGGTGGGTTTTCAAAAGTTCACATAGATAAGGTGGGACAAGGCCAGTCAGTGCTTAAGGAACAAACAACAGCAGTTTAAATTGTAGTCTAAACTGAAGCGGTAGCCACTGCAGAGATGAAAGGACAGGAGTGATATGTTCATGTTTAACGTGTGTTGCTTAAGAGACGAGAATTTTGTACAAGCTGTAAACGGGAGATGTCAGACCAATTGATACCGAGATATAATAAATTATAGTAATCAAAGTACAAAACAGTATCCTCTTGTCCTTCGATGCCAGAAAACTTGTTTTGCCAGCAGGTGGCGATAATGAGCCGAGACGTTTCTTTCTGGTCTCCATCAAACCCGGAAGCAGACTGTCTGGTTCTGTTAGCAGAGTTAGCTTTGTTGTGTCTTCTGAGCTGATTGTTTGTGTCTCTGCAGCAACAATGTCTTCATCTCAGTCTCTGAGAGAGTTTATCAGGGAGCGACTGACCGCTGCTGCTGAAGAAATATTCACAGAGTTTGATAAAACCATCGTCCACTACGAGGAAGAGCTGGACCGTCAGCGCAGACTGCTGGAAATCAGCTTGAAACCCCAAATAAACCTGCAGAGAATAGGTATGAACCACCAGAGGTACTGATGTTGGTTTACTGATAACAGAGCTGCTGGAAAAGAAAAAATTAACTACGAGGTTTAATATAAATCTTTAATTAAATCAAGCAGCACATCATTTTCTGTATCATATTCTCTTTTTATTAAAACATATATGTGTGTGTGTGTGTGTGTGTTTGAGTTGGAAACGGTCTGATTTGACAACAGTGCAGTGCTGTGTCCATTCAATTACCTCAAAAGTCGAGCATAAGCATAAACAGACATTGATAAACATGAGCACTGATGTCAGGCTGAACACTGACTGAACTAAAAATAAATGCTAGGAGACAGTTGCGGCTGTTGCTAAAAAAACTGAGGGGGGGCGCACACAAACAAACAAATGAAAAACAAACAAAACAAATCTTAAAAAATAGCACTATTTGAACATGAATTTTGCCCTCCTTTCCTTCTGCCCTGCAAATTTCTCAATTATATTCTTGTTAAAGTCAGTCATCTCTGTGACTAGTCTTTTCTCCATCGACAACATGGCCAATGCATTCAGCCTGTCCTGAGTCATTGAGTTTCTCAGAAAAGTCTTGATTCTTTTCAGAGTTGAAAAGCACCTTTCAGCTTCTGCTGTGGTCATGGGTGTGGTGATGAGGATCTTCAAGAGCGTGACAGTTTCTGAAAAGACTTCTTCTAGATTGTTTTCCTGATTTTAATAACATTTGCTGCCATTTTTTAAGGCTGTGTTATGAAATGTGTTACAGCATTTTTGTGGGACAAGATTATACAAAATTCTGTAACCAAATGTTTTATTCCCCATTACCCATAAACTTCAGTACAACTTAAATAATAAAATATCTTGCTGACAAACATTATATCAACATACCTACAAAGCATAGACACAACTAAAGGTATTTCTAACTACAAAGCACATCTTCCTGATATATTAAATAACATTACTATAAACCACTGTAACAGTGATTTTCCACAACAACTCACCTCTGCAGCAATCCTTTCATGGTCTTCTACACTGAGTATCCAACGCTTCTTCACTGGCTGACTACCTACACTGCTTTCTCCAACCATGGAGTGGAGAGATCACTTGCCTGCTGCTGAATCCGGTCCAAGCTCCTTTATCCTGTTTTTTTCTTCTTCAAGTGAACGCTTTGTAAAAGCATTTTTTTGTAAAGACAAAACAGAATTTTCTCTCATTTTGAAACTACTCCACTTTGCAAACATAAACGTGAATGAACCTAACGAACTGCAGCTGCGCTAATGAGTCGAATCGGGGATTGTCTTCTTCTTCTTCTTCTGATTTTTACTGGCGGGTGACATCTAACGTTAAGATGTATTATCGCCATCTACTATGCTGGAGTGTGGACCAGAGTGTCTCCCTTTAAATTAAATCCTTACATACAACCCTGTTTCCTTTAAAAAAAGTATAACTGCTTTATTTATTTTATGTTTAACTAATATTTTATTAAGATCTATTCTCCCTATATCATATTTGGTAATTTCTTGTTTTTCGGGGATTGTCCAATCACACAATGTTTTAAAAAAAATTAGCCAGTACTGACACTCTACCAGTAATGACACAACAGAATGGGTGTGTCCGGGACGCAGAGCGCAGCGCCCTGTGGAAAACCTTAAATAACCAATAGGGGGTTTTCAGGTGACGTCACGCTCACGTGACTACTCAGCGCGTCCGCCATATTGGGTGGCAGTCGTTTCGCACTGTTGACCCTGCATTGTATGACGCCTTAGGCAGTATTGAAAGTGAACAATGGGGAAAACGTGTTTAATGGTTGGTTGCACGGCCCGTGGAGGTGGAGATCAACGCTCTTTCTATCGCCTACCAGCCGTAATAGTAAATCAGTGTGAATAAACAAAACAGCTATCTGAACAACGCCGTCACCTATGGCTGACACGGATATCCAGGTCCGATTTGGACGGTGTTAAGCTGGAATACGCCAGAGTCTGCGGTGCTCACTTTGTCACAGGTAATTAACTGTTAAGTATTTAAAACATGTAAGAATATATTAATAATAGGGCTTGGGCGTCATGTTGACTGCCTCCGCCGCCGCTACTCAGACTACTGCCTATGACTACCGCGTACTGTACTCCCTCTTAGCCGTGTTTTAATTTGATTAATTTCACCTTAACTTGATTTCAACCATGGTAAACCGTTGCTGTGTTGTGGGCTGTAACAGTGCAACACATGATCGCCGTGGGAAAAACATAGAAAATGGGTTAACTTTCCACCGCTTTCCTGCCTGGCGGCGCAACCACGGAGTCGTCGGCTCGCTTGGATTGCGGCTTTAAGACGACCGAACATAACTTTCCACAGTATCCCGATAGAGAGTGTGTTCTAAACCTTTGAAACACATAGCAGCTAGTTAAAAGTACATTACATGCGTGAGTGGTTGTTAGCACTGACGGTTAGCAGGTGCCAGAGCCCGTCTGAGCGCAGCTTACCTTTGTACGAGTTACTGTGTTCCCGTTGTTTGCTGGCTTTATGATCTGAAGCTCCTGAACCCATCCATTCGTAAACTGCACATGAGACTCCAAGGACTTGTAGCTTCAGAACTGTTCTGAAGTATAGGCGCTCACACCGCAAACTAGGTAGCCGAAGGTGTCTGATATGCAAAGTGACGTCTTTAACCCGGAAGCAGCGCGGGTTAAAAACTGTAAATACAACTGAATTTTGCACTGGTCATTGTTCTGCTTAAATAATTAAAGCCGCTAGCGGCGTCGATCGGCCCTGCAGCCAAGCGCCTTCGCGCACCGCCGGCCGCCGGCCGTCAGCCATCGCAGAAGCTGTCACGCATTTGCGTCGGATTGTTTACATTTTTACCATCTTATTAAAACTCACCCGTCCACGTATGATGGCAATTTCCTTCATGTACATAACTTCTACATCTCGTACCCAACCAGATGTGAACTGGTTGTGAGCCTCTAGATCCTTGTAAGCTCTCATTTCCTCAAGAGTGTGCAGAGGGTTTTCACTGAACACCAGGTAATGCACTATGTCGCCGTGCTCTACATTTGGCCAATCATCTGGATTAGTGCTAAACAAGGCACCGCGGAGGGCATAGGGGTCCATATGGTCGATCACGGAACATTTCCTCAGATATACGTCCTTATCTGGTGGCTCTAGCGTGCTGGCGTACTTATCCATTCGCGATATGATATGATAATATGCCACCCAAGATGGCGGACCGGAAGCTGGCCAGTGACGTCACTGAAAACCCCCTATTAAAAGTCAGCCTCAGATCACGTGCTTGCCCGAGTTGTTGCGCCTACAATCACTCTCATTAGAACGGCGCCCTGCACATAGGATAGGAAGTGTGCACAATGTGAGCAATTAAATAGAATTATGTATTTACTATTTTAATAAATTCTAACATGTCTATTGGACACACAGTATGAATAAATACATTTCTAAGTACTTTGCAGTTCAGAAATAATTTATTATCTAAACAATTTAAAGGGGGCGGCGCCCAAGCGCCCCCTACTGGCCAGCCGTCACTGCTAGGAGAGGTAACTACAGCACCTAAGGAGCAGAAGAATCAGAACAAAGCAGTGTTCCCTTCTGCCTGCAATAAATCCAAGTCTGCTCCTGGTCCTCCCTAGCTGCCGGAGCTAATCTTCCCAGCATGGATGTTTACTCCAGCGTTGACTTCAATGCGGATGTTTCCAACAGAAATTAATTAGAGGTGTCCCGATACCAGTTTTTCCCAACCGAGTACAACTACGATTACTTCGGTTTAGATACTTGCCGATTTCAAGTACAGATACTCAGCACTTATGTATTGAGACTTAAAGATCACACATAACGTACCGTATTTTTCAGACCACAAGGCGCACCGGACTATAAGGCGCACAGTGAATTAACATGTTTTTGTGCGTCTTTGTCCACATATAAGGTGCACCGGATTATAAGGCTCACTAAATATTCTTCCCAAGTGTGTAATATCACTCCGCCCCTTCACGTACACAGCTCTCTCCTGAGATAGCGAGAGAGCTAGCCGTCTGTCGGGAGGACAGAGTAGTTGGACTACACTTCCCCGTTTCTAACATAAGGCCAAAATAAACATAACTTTTATATTTAATTAACTTACTAGGTTTATTGTCGCTAGTGTGTACTCCATGCGCAGGGCT
This sequence comes from Fundulus heteroclitus, assembly GCF_011125445.2. NCBI lineage: Eukaryota > Metazoa > Chordata > Actinopteri > Cyprinodontiformes > Fundulidae > Fundulus > Fundulus heteroclitus. The sequence goes on from NC_046372.1 coordinate 50,005, forward strand.
GCCTAAAGGCTCCCACATAGTTGCGCATACTCTGCGCATACTGTGAGCTTGATGGATTCAATGCTGACTCCCTGGACGTTTTACCCTTCATTGTCGAGCGTACTGTTGTCTACATTTATTGTGGCAAATTCCTACAATTCCCACACTTTCTGCCAGTGGGACGAAGCAGCAGAATGGATGGTAAATGTGTGATTAGCTAGCTGAGGACCTAGAGCCATTTCTTTTCCAGCAGGCTCCCACCTGTCAGTGAGAGCAGAGAGGGACTGTGATGCCACGTGTCCTTGCGACTGCCTGCTTGGAGCAGCTTAGTGTATTAAGCGCTGTGTCACATATAAAACAGTTTGGCGTAAAGACTTGTTGCTGCCGAGAAGTTTATGGTGTGAAACCACATATAAAAAATTGAGCTCTGCATGTAGTACCTGTATGCCCGCCTTGAGTACATCTCGAGTAGACTCTGCGGAGTGAACTACGCCCGAGAATGTGGGGGCCTCTATATGAATGCACTTCTAGCTTCAACAGTACAGTCAGGCAGTCTTGTAGACAGCTCAGGGGTTCAATCAGGTAGTGACACAATGTTCTTTAATGCTCTGAATATCCATTGAGAGGAGCAGCTTTGTTGCTAACCAAAGTCATACTTACACAGTTTAACAGTTTTTTGAGCAAACTGTTCCACATAAAATTGGTCAGTAAGCACAACAGTAATCATATGTAAGATGCACCGGATCATAAGGCGCACCAGCAATTCTTGACAAAATATAAGGATTTTAAATGAGTTTTGTAGTCCGAAAAATACGGTAACAATATAATTTACCAATTTACCCCCTCACCTTTGTGATTAAGAGGCTGGCACCATGCTACACTGTACCGTACAAAACAACTCCGTACCGTCTACCACCACAAGTAAACCCTCAACCTATGGGAAACACGGTGAATTCTTACCAAACAGATGCAATAGCAGCATCTACGTGTGGGTCCTCCTGCACTGCCATGCTTATGTTGGTTTAGCTGTGGACTCGGCAGCTCTTGCTTTGGTCACAGCTGGTATGTCCCGCCTTAAACCGTGATGCTGCAACGTGATTGGCCCGAACCGTTTTTGGTTCGGACACAAGTGGTTGAAGCAGGAGCAGTAAAAGATAGATTCTCGTGTGTTTGTGAGCTCACAAATGCCGCAAGCAATGTTAGCTCTCCTAAGCTCTGCTCTCTACAACATTACTCTGATGACTCAGTACTCTCCTTATGTGTTCTCTCATATTCTGTTTGGCTGATTTTCTTTTTCGTGGAGGGTGATTTTCAGTATTAAAACTTTGTCTGGTCAGATCATTGATCACAAGAGTCAACCTTTTTCTCAAAATATTGCTTATTGGTTGTTGGCCTGTCTTCATATTGACTTTACCAGGTCTATCCACAGTATAGCATCCTACAGTTCTTCCATTATAAGACTTCAGTAACTATGAGAAATGTTTAAACATGTCTTGGTAGCTGAGGTCAAGTTCATCCTATTGACACCTATAAGAGGTGTTCCTTTTAAACATCAGCTGCTAAAAGTAACCCTTCTTGTAAAACAAAAACTTGTCCTTAATTTTATTCCTCTAAACATGAACATATGTGTGGTTACTTAGACATTGTATAATTAGTTAAAATAGAAAACATGAATTATTATTGTTTTATGCTCATGTAAATCAATATGATTTTTGTTTTTCTTCTCTCTGTTCAGTTCTCCCACAGCATTATGTTTGGAAAGAGGAAGAAGTTCCCACTGACCATCACTTCAGCAACCTAGAGAGTAACTCCAGTTTGGACCAAGAGGAGTCACATCCTTTTTGCACAAAGGAGGAACTGGGGAAACCTGAACCTCAACAGAAGAAAGAAAGCCGGGCCAAACTTGAAACACCACAAATAATGGAGGACCAGGTAGACCCAGAACATCCAGCAATTAAGACCGAGCAGGAGGAACTTTATATTAGTCTGGAGAAAGAGCAGGTTGAACAACAGCAGTCAATTAATTCCTTTACACTAGTCACTGTTTGTGAGGAAACGGACCACAGGGAACTAGAATCATACAAGGACCAACTCATCGCTCAGCTTTCCAATATGTCTGAGGAACAAAATCAACAAAGGAGCGACCTTGAAGATTCAGGATCAAGTAGCAATGAAGAAAATAAGAGTTTTCAGCAAATCCAAGGTGATGTTGAGGATGTAGACAATACAGAAGTGGAAAGACAGGAGACAGTGCACATAAATGACAGCATTTCAGCTTGTAAAATTTGTGGTAAAAGTTTTTCTAAGAGGTATTTGACTGAACACATGAGAATTCACAGAGGCGATAAACCTTTCTCATGTGTGACTTGTGGAAAAAAATTCAGCTATAAAGCAGGTTTACGCCAACACACAAGAACTCATACAGGTGAGAAGCCTTTTTGCTGTGCGACTTGTGGAACACGTTTTTATCGCAGAAGTAGTTTGGCTGATCACAAGAAAACTCACTCAGGTGAGAAACCATTCTCATGTTTGACCTGTGGAAAAACTTTTAGCCTGAAAAGAAGTTTATCTCGGCACATAAGAAATCATACAGGTGAGAAGCCTTTCTCATGCTTAACTTGTGGAAGAAGATTCAGCGATAGACCAAGTTTATCTCGGCACATAAAGATTCATACGGGTGAGAAGCCTTTTTCCTGTTTGACTTGTGGAAAACGATTTAATCGCAAAAGTAATTTGACTAATCATATGAAAACATACAGATGTAAGCAAGTGAAATCTGATACTCTCAAGTGTGGGGGTATTTCAATAATGCCAGATGGAAAGTTGAGCATCGTAGATAATCATTAAATAGGTTTTGATATGACTTGTGCATGAGCTCGTAATACATTTAGTGCAGTTTTCTTATTTAACCTGGTAAGCCAGACTGATGATGTGGAGCACTCTATGTTCTTCACATTATCACTCTGGGACTGCTTCTATCGGATCTGTTTGGGTAAAGGAGGGACATTGGTTGGTTTTAGCCAATCACGGTAAAATGAAAATGTTAGCAGCTGGTGGCATGAGAAACCACAACAAGGTAAGCTAGTGAAGGAAGGGTTAGGGTTACTTCATGCTATTCTCCTTCAAAGAAGTCGTGGATTCTTACAAACCAGATGTGATAGCAGCAGCTACGCGTTTGTCTTCCTGTGCTGCCATGTTCATGTTGGTTCAGCTGTGGGCTCGGCAGCTCTCATTGTCACAGCTGGAATGTCCCGCCTTAAACCATAATACTACAACCGACTTTGGTTCTGTCACAAACGGTTGAAGCGGGAGCGGTACAAGATGAATTCTTGTGTGTTTATGAATGCACAAATACCGCGAGGATTCATCTTGCAGGCAAGGTTAATGTTTTGGTCCATGCTCCTCCATGAGCAGCCCTGTTTGAAGATCAGTAAGGTTACGTCTTATTAGTTTGCTGCTAGAACTTTAAGACATTGTTGTCCTCTGGCTACAGGAACATAATTGTTTCTTTTGAACATTTTACAATTATTTTATTGGTCTGTGTTTTATCTGCTCTCTGCCCAGCTCTCCCTCTTCAAGGACACCAGTCTTGTTTTTTCTGTTCTAGTAGATTTAAAAAGAAATCTTCCGATCATTTGATTAAAGCCATAGATCACAGAAATTAAAAAGTAGGCAAACAGTTTCATTGTACAAAGGTCTTAAGAAAAGAGAACATAAAAACCAAAGCATTATGAGCAGTACAAACCGTTTCTTTACATACTGTATATGATATAAAATGACAGTTATAGTTTGCTGTTTATTAAGTGAACTTGATTATGATGGAAGCATTGGAAATTAATGTAAAATTCCTTGTTTGTACCCAGAAACGTGGCTAATAAAGTGGATTCTGAAATAAAAAATTTTTCCTCACTGTTTGATATTTATTCAGACTAAATGTTTCCTGTTTTTGGTCAGGGAGAATTAGTAAGTTTTTTGTTTCTATTTGCTAAATGTTTGAACAATGAATTATATAATTTCTTGTTTCAAATTAAGAGGTTCTCATAATTTTTTGTCATGTTGGGTAGAACTTCAAAATTATATTACTTGGATAAATCCTTTTGGGTGTTGATATAGTTTTTGTGTAATTTTACTTATTCCTCTTGGACCCTGTTTCACAAAGGAAGCTGTTACCCCTAATCAAATTATAACAACAAATTACTATGCGAGACAACCCTGCTCGCTAGCAGGGTTGTTTGGGCTAACTTTGGGTTTTTCCTATTTTTTTAGCTAAGATCTGAACAAGGAATCCAGGTGATGCTCTCAGTTCAGAACAAATTCTTTGTGCTGCACTTCATTTTTATGCCAACGGCAGCATTTTAGATAGCATAGGTGACAAAGAAAAATCTTTCGACGGTACGTGTTTGTTGCTCTGTCCAGAATGTTACTGTTGCATTCAGTTACCATAGCATGGTGTTCTATAATCAGACTCACAAGACTAATACAACTACACAGAATTGCAGATATAAGTGAAACCAATAATTTATTCGAATTTTGATGAAGCACTAATTTTCCATTGTTATATTTTAGGTTTCCCAGACATAATTAGGTGCATAGTGGCACACACATTCCTATCACTTTTCCTTCACTAAATAGAGGAATTTGTGAAAATGACAATATGATTTTAGACAAGCTTGGTGTAAATTGATCCCATGACCTGAAAGCTATTGAAGAAATATGGTGAATTCTGATAATAAAAAATTATAAAAAAAATAGAAAAAGCTTTAAAATGGAATAAAAAGGAGTCTATCTCATCTGTCCTTTTTGAGGTGGGCAGATTCTGAGATCTGAGTGTCTGATAACAGCGGGATGATTGATTTTTAAGTCCATTTTCTGCAATTAGCTCTATAATAAATAGGCCTGTAATAATGCATTCATATTTTTTTTCTTAGTATTAACTGTAATTCGACACGGATTCGGCGGGTTTCTTCCTAGAGTTTGATCCGTTGTGAGAGGAGAGAGGACTAACCTGACTCTCGCCAGCTGTATGTTGCTCCGCCTAGCTTTACTCACATACACCTGGGACATCTCCCATAGAGAGTGATTTCTCCACCCAATTTTATTGTCTGGCCAATCAGGACGCAGGGGTGGAGTTTCATGGATGTGACGTAGTGGAGAAGCGACCGTGAGATTCCAACAACAATGGCGGCTCGCATCGAGGATGCAAGCGTTAACATTGATGCTGCTATTTCAATAAAGGCAATTCTTATGGAGATGTCCCAGATGTATGTGAGTGAAGCTAGGCGGAGCGACATACAGCTGGCGAGAGTCAGGTTAGGAGAGGACAGCCTCCCCTGCCTTTCTGCTAATACTATTTTCTTTCCGCTCATTTTGAGTCCTCAACATTTCAACCAACGTTTCAACTGTTTTACGCTGGGTTTCTCGATTGAAGCAGGATGAAATGAAGCTCATGGGACGTCGCGGTCTCCCAAAATGATTAGTATTGCAGACAGTTGTTGGCAATTTAAAGGCATACTATGCAACATTTTTCAGCTAATTAATGTGTTCCATACCGTTTTGGATGATTAAATGAGTCATTTCAGGTCGAACTAAGGTTTTCTCGGCCGCCCTGGTGGTCTGTGGGGGAGATACCGCACTTGCAATTGCAGGAGCAGTCGGCCCGCAGTCACAGGCTCAGTAGTCTCGTGTGCATCGCGAGAGTCGGTCTTGCTTTACGGGGAGAACTGCTACACGCCCGCAGTGAAAGGTGTGCTCGTTGGTAGCGCAGTGGCGATATTTGTGCAGTTATCATGGCGGAACCAGCGAGAAAACAGCGAAAGCCCATGTTGGAGCAGGCAAGAAAGAGGAAAAGGGCTCTGGACAGAGAGAGGAGTCGTACACGGTTGAACATAGAAGGCTGCAAGGCTGACGCGGACCTCGCGTTTCTGCTGATGCGATTGTAAGTAACATTGTAGGGTTTCCCTCACGCTACCGCCTCGCCGACATTCCAAAAAAATAATAATAAAAAAACAAAACTAACTCGATATGCGCGCCGCTCCGCTCAGCGGTGCAAAGTTTGTCTCCCCCCCGCTCCGCTCCACTCAACCGCTCAGCGGCGCAAAGTTTGTCTCCCCCCCCCCCCCCCCCCCCCCCTCCGCCGGTCGTCCCAGATTCCTAGGGGAAACACTGCATTGGAATGGTTTCTCTCTCTCTGTGTGCATGTCCATACTTTCACTGTGTTAGTCATTGTTTGTACTGCCGTTTTTTCGACTTTTGTATTCGTTGTGTTCGCCTGTCTGCTAAGCTCAAAACAACCGCGCCTGGCTTGACGGACAAACCAGGAGAACAGCTGAGCATATTTACGACAGTGCACTTTTACTTTCGCCCTCTGGGGAGAGCCTCGCTGGAAAATCAACCCCGGTTGCATAGTATACCTTTAATATTGAAGCGCCTGCTACCATGATAGCATATAGGCTATCATGGTAGCAGGCGCTTCAATATTAAGGCTGACGCGGACCTCGCGTTTCTGCGCTGATGCGATTGTAAGTAACATTGTAGGGTTTCCCTCACGCTACGGCCTGGCCAACATTCCAAAAAAAAAAAAAAAAAAAAAAAAAAAAAAAACTAACTCCATATGCCGCGCAAAGCTTGTCTCCCCCGCTCTGCCGGTCGCGCAAAGCTTGTCTCCCCCGGTAAGCAAATTCCTAGGAGAAACAATGCATTGGAATGGTTCATCTCTTTCTGTGTGCATGTTCATACTTTCACTGTGTTAGTAGATATGGTGATTCGTTGCGTTCGCCTGTCTGCTAAGCTCAAAACAACCACGCCTGGCTTGACGGAGAAACCAGTAGAACAGCTGAGCATATTTACTACAGTGCACTTTTACTTTCGCCCTCTGGGGGGAGCCTCGCTGGAAAATCAACCCCGGTTGCATAGTATACCTTTAATTTGCACTCTTCCTGTCCGAGCAGCCGAGAAACTCAACAACATTTTGTCTGTGAATCGGGCTTCTATTATACATCTGTCCAGCAGGTGGCGATAATGAACCTAGACGTTTCCATCTTGTCTCCATTAAACGCAGAAGCAGACTGTCTGGGTCTGTTAGCAGAGTTAGCTTCGTTGTGTCTTCTGAGCTGAGTGTTTGTGTCTCTGCAGCAACAATGTCTTCATCTCAGTCTCTGAGAGAGTTTATCAGGGAGCGACTGACCGCTGCTGCTGAAGAAATATTCACAGAGTTTGATAAAACCATCGTCCACTACGAGGAAGAGCTGGACCGTCAGCGCAGACTGCTGGAAATCTGCTACAAACCCCAGATAAACCTGCAGAGAATAGGTATGAACCACCAGAGGTACTGATGTTGGTTTACTGATCACAGAGCTGCTGGTAAAAAATGAACATGCCTGAAAAAAATTAAGAATTAACGTCGCAAGCTTAATATAAATAGTTTAATTATTTTGAAAGAAAATAAATTATATATATATATATATATATATATATATATATATAATATATGTGTGTGTGTGTGTTTTCAATCGAATAAAAACAACCATAGCTGGTTGTCTATAACTGGAACTTGCCTGGTTGTATATTTCAGCTTGATTTGTTTCATTCATTGATTGATTCATTCATTCATTCATTTAACTTATTAATGACCACAGGTTGGTTGAATATGTTTCCGGTACAGCATGACATGCTCACGTCACTGTGTCAACACACAACAGTACAATAAATAGACAAATACACATAACATCAGTTAGTGGCATGATTTAATGGCCCTACGGCCATTGGGAAAAAGCTGTTTTTGAATCTGACTGCTTTGGCTGGCAGGCAGCATCTTCCAGAAGGCAACAGTCTGAACAGGTGATATGCATGGTGAGAGGTGATTTTTACTGCCTGTTGGGTCATGTGTCTATGATAGTGTGTTAATGGAAGTGAGGGTATGGCCTATGATTTTAGATGATTTGTCTATTATATGTTGTAATTTTTTGCATGATATGGAGTCCAAATTTCCATACCAGACTATCACAGATGAGGTGAGTATACTTTGAATGATGCAGGATGTTGTGCCTGACTGAATTGTTGAGTTGCATGAGAAAAAAAAAACTTTTATTGGATTTTCTGTAGGTATGATCTGAAGTGTGTTACAGGTGTGTGTATCTAGGAATTTGAATGACTCAGTGATAGAGATGGGCTGAGTACAAATGTTGAAGGGGGGCAGTTGTGAGTGTGTGAGCATGAGAAGTCGACTATGAATTCCTGTGTTTTTAATGTATTATGCTGTAAATTATTGTTTTTGCACCAAGTTACTACTTGGGCAACCTGTTCACGGTAGTGATCGTCATTATTTTTGGTGGTTAAACCAATTATTGTAGTGTCATCTGCATATTTCGGGATGGAGACTGAGCTGTGGGTGGATGTGAGAGTGTTTTTATAGATGGAGAAAAGCCAGGGAGGAAGAACATAACCCCTTAGGGGCACTTATGCTGAGAGTGAGAGGTTGGAACAGGAGGCTACACATCCTGACTCTCTGTATCCTACATGACAGAAAGTTATGGATCCAGTGTGGAGAGTGGTACCAATGTCCATGTCCGTGAGTTTATTGAAGATGTTGACCAGGTTGATTGTGTTAAAAGCAGAGCTGAAGTCAATGAATAATATCCGGGTGTAGGTGTGGAAGGTTTCTAGATACACATATGCTCTACGGTGTCAAAGTCCAGGAAGAGGTCAATGTTGCCGTCAGGACACAGAAAGGAGTAATCAATTAGATCTAATGCAAGTCAGATATTATTGGAGATATGTCTTTTTCTCATAAAACCCGATTGAGTCTCATAAATATGTGAGTCCAAAACATGTTTAAGCCATTAAGCAAGAATGGAAGCAACATTTTCGTAGAAAATGGGACGCCAATTATCAGTAAACAAAGGGTCCGTTTTAGCTTTTGGGATCAGCTTTATAAGGCCTTGTGTTAGTGTTGTAGGTAGAGTTTCTTGTATGCTTTCTAAAATTACCTAAAAATGGTGCTACATCTACAAATGCCTGATAAAATTCTGCAGATAGGCCATCGACTCCTGGTGATTTGTTAATTTTGAGATGTCCAATTGCGTAGGTGACCTCCTGTAAAGTTATTGTACTATCAAACTGTCTTTGTCATCTTCAGCATTTGAGTTAAATTACTACTCAGAGAGCTGGAAAATAAAGATAGTGATTGATGACAATATATAGTTTTATAAAGATTGCTTTAAAAGCTGGAGCCGAAAGTTGCTATTCTTTTTGGATCATCAATTAGTTTATCATTGATATTGAGACGTTAGATTAGGAGGAGGCAGGTCTGGATCCACAACAGAAAGAAGATGGTTATTTGCCATGCAGTAGTCATGCTGGTTATGTAAAAGTGGGTTATTCTGTGCAGTTGATGATTCCATGCGGCTTTAGTGCAGAGCTAGCTAAATCACAGCTAAGCTAGCTTTCTGCTAAGGTTCAATTGTCCGCGTGCCTCATTATATGATGACAAAACTCCTTGTTACAATGCCTCTATACCTATAGTAAAGTCTGCTGATCAATGTTATAAGTTACCTCAAGTAGAGAGTATAGTTGGGGGTAAGTTTCACTAAGTAGTAGAATCTTTGGTGTTCAGCTTCTGTAAGGCTGCTTGTTTACTCCGCCATCTTGCGTGACGTGCCACCACATCCTTTTAGTTTTTGTCAGGTTGAACGTAGACACATAGTCAATGTGTGCACACTTCTTTTATTGAAGGTTTAATGAGTGTAGTGTGAGAATGCAGCTTTAATTATCCATTAATGCTCACGCATTGACTTGTTCAGCTGTTCTCTGCCACTAACTTTAGCTTTTGTCAGTAATAATGGCATTCTTTCTTTTTGTTAATTATGTCTTGATATTCTCCATATTTTGTCATTACGATTTCTAATTCACATTAAAGAAAATATAATCTATCTCCTAGATGCGAGTTTAATTACAGAAAAATACAGAAACTTTCACAATTAACCCGGACCTCTAATGTGGCAGGACAAAATTACCCAGGAGTGGTGGCCAAGTGGTTAGAGTTTATGTTCTGGGAAGGCTGCAAGTACCTTGTTCGGACCCCGCAGACCACCACTATGGGTCCCTGAGCAAGATCCTTATCCCTAGTGTTAAGGGATGTAAAGTTAGTCAATGTCAGCTTCTGCTATTGAGAACATCAACAGCAGAAGCTGTTTGCCCTCACTTGTTCACAGGCTCAACACCAAATATTTAGAAAAAGTGGTTTGGAAAAACAGTTCTTGCTCCCTGGGTGCTGTAAGCTGCTTACTGTATCCCTAAGGATGGGTTAAATGCACAAGATAAATTTAATTTCAATGCACAATTTTAATGACAAAGCTGTCTTTCTATAATTTTATCCGGAAGTATTTTGTCTTTGTATTAGATTAGATTTTAGAAGAGCGTGAAGTTTAAATCAGATCTGCTAACTCATCCTCACCTGTCACTCATGTGCAGAACTACCTCTCAGAACAAACCATTCCCTGGTCAGTCTGTCCACTAGATTACTGTAGGACATATTCTACACACAGTCCCTCACTGTGCACAAGCGTAGACAGTGAGAGACCTTTTCAGGGCTACTTAAAATATAACGGACGAGAAGCGTAACCGTTTATCTCAAAGAGATATGTGATGTCCCCAATCATTTCCTGCTAAACATTGCAAAATGTTAATACCTTTGTACGACCATAAAAATAACCTGCAAGTCGCAGATCGTTTTACTCCACTACAGAGTGATGTTTGTGGCAAAAGTGAAAGCGAAGGTGTCACTTATAAAGATGCATTTTTGATTCAGCAGCAGATTTGTGCAGTTGTGTTGTATTGTATTGTGGTTGTACGTAAGAATCTGATTGTCTGTTTAGCTGAGGGCAGGAGAGGAGAATGCTGAGCTTGTCTCTGAACACAACCTACTGAAAAATCTTATAAGCTTATTGGCACTCCTCAAACTTCTTTCCCCTGACAACATGTGTTTAAATGCTACTGCTTGAGTTTGCTCTCCATCTTCTATGTTTACACCTCCCTACAGTTTCTTATCTTGACTTTAAGTTGTTTCTTATATCTTCAATAATTCTCTGTCTCCTTCGCTGGAGGCTTTTCCTGTCACTGGCCACATTGTGCCGTATTGCTCTTTAACTGAAAGCAGCAGCCTGTAAACTTTTGACAAAATGTTGTATTTGTTTAAATGACTGCTATAACGTATGTGTAATTAGAAATCTCAGGGCTTAATAATTTCAAAACATTTTTAGATGGTCAAAATAGAAAATTGTTAATTATTCTTGTTTTATACTCACAGGTTTTTGTTTTTCTGTTGCCTGTTCAGTCCTCCCACAGCATTATCTTTGGAAAGAGGAGGAGGTTCCCACTGATCATCACTTCTGCAGCCTAGAGAGTAACTCCAGTTTGGACCAAGAGAAGCCACAACCTTTTTGCATGAAGGAGGAACCGGTGAAACCTGAACCTCAACAGATTAAACAGGACCGGGCTGAATTAGAACCTCCACAAATAAAGAAGGAACAAGAGGAACCAGAACAACCGGAGATAAAAACTGAGCAGGATGAACTCTATACACTGTAAAAAAAAAACTGTCAAAATTACGGTAAAATACCGGCAGCTGTGGTTGCCAGGAATGTACCGTTAAAAAAAGGGGGCATCTGTATAAGACAATACGGTCCATTGTTTTGGTAACGTTAAATCTTACAGTTGAAAACATTTTTTTACACTGTAAATCATTGTAGAAAAAATAAATACTATAAACCCTTGAACTGTAATATCCTGTGAAAAAAATAACTTTCCGTTGATTTTTACATTTATCTGCTGTAAAACAACAGGTACCTTACAGTTCTTTTTACGGTCATTTGTTGTTTATTTTACAATGTGGGATAAACAATGTTATGGTAAAAAACGTTTAAAACAACTGAAATGTGGTAAACCTTTTTACAGGATGTGTCAATAAAAAACACGGTAAAATTGTAAAATATTTTATTTCAACCAATTAAATTTCACGGTAAATTCCTGGCAACCACAGCTGCCGGTATTTTACCGCTAAAAATACAGTACAGTACATGTGAAAGATACATTTTTTGGTATAAATTTTACATTGGCAACTTAAAGATGCACAAATTTAATCAAGGTACTGATAATCAATGAGACAATTGTAAACTAGAAAAAGCTGTTCCTAGGTAACAGCGAGTGACAATGCTAATCTGCAGAATGATTTGAGCTGAAGGATTAGAAGAATGTTATGAATGAGCTAAACCAGTTAAATAATAGTGGTAGTAGTAGTATCAGTTGTAGTAGTAGTAGTATCAGTTGTAGTAGTAGTTGTTGTAGTAGTAGTTGTAGTAGTATCAATTGTAGTAGTATCAGTTGTAGTAGTAGTAGTAGTATCAGTTGTAGTAGTTGTAGTAGTAGTAGTAGTATCAGTTGTAGTAGTAGTATCAGTTGTAGTAGTAGTATCAGTTGTAGTAGTAGTATCAGTTGTAGTAGTAGTGTCAGTTGTAGTAGTAGTAGTAGTATCAGTTGTAGTAGTTGTAGTAGTAGTAGTAGTAGTATTAGTAGTAGTATCAGTTGTAGTAGTTGTATTAGTAGTAGTATCAGTTGTAGTAGTTGTATTAGTAGTAGTATCAGTTGTAGTAGTTGTATTAGTAGTAGTATCAGTTGTAGTAGTTGTATTAGTAGTAGTATCAGTTGTAGTAGTTGTATTAGTAGTAGTATCAGTTGTAGTAGTTGTATTAGTAGTAGTATCAGTTGTAGTAGTTGTATCAGTTGTAGTATCAGTTGTAGTAGTAGTATCAGTTGTAGTAGTAGTATTAGTAGTAGTATCAGTTGTAGTAGTAGTATTAGTAGTAGTATCAGTTGTAGTAGTTGTTGCAGTTGTAGTATCAGTTGTAGTAGTTGTATTAGTAGTAGTATCAGTTGTAGTAGTAGTATCAGTTGTAGTAGTTGTAGTAGTAGTATTAGTAGTAGTATCAGTTGTAGTAGTTGTATTAGTAGTAGTATCAGTTGTAGTAGTTGTATTAGTAGTAGTATCAGTTGTAGTAGTTGTTGCAGTTGTAGTATCAGTTGTAGTAGTAGTTGTTGCAGTTGTAGTAGTTGTAGTAGTAGTATCAGTTGTAGTAGTAGTGTCAGTTGTAGTAGTAGTATCAGTTGTAGTAGTAGTATCAGTTGTAGTAGTTGTAGTAGTAGTATCAGTTGTAGTAGTTGTATTAGTAGTAGTATCAGTTGTAGTAGTTGTATTAGTAGTAGTATCAGTTGTAGTAGTTGTATTAGTAGTAGTATCAGTTGTAGTAGTTGTATTAGTAGTAGTATCAGTTGTAGTAGTAGTATCAGTTGTAGTAGTAGTATTAGTAGTAGTATCAGTTGTAGTAGTAGTATTAGTAGTAGTATCAGTTGTAGTAGTAGTATTAGTAGTAGTATCAGTTGTAGTAGTTGTTGCAGTTGTAGTATCAGTTGTAGTAGTTGTATTAGTAGTAGTATCAGTTGTAGTAGTAGTATCAGTTGTAGTAGTTGTAGTAGTAGTATTAGTAGTAGTATCAGTTGTAGTAGTTGTATTAGTAGTAGTATCAGTTGTAGTAGTTGTATTAGTAGTAGTATCAGTTGTAGTAGTTGTTGCAGTTGTAGTATCAGTTGTAGTAGTAGTTGTTGCAGTTGTAGTAGTTGTAGTAGTAGTGTCAGTTGTAGTAGTAGTGTCAGTTGTAGTAGTAGTATCAGTTGTAGTAGTAGTATCAGTTGTAGTAGTTGTAGTAGTAGTATCAGTTGTAGTAGTAGTATCAGTTGTAGTAGTTGTAGTAGTAGTATTAGTAGTAGTATCAGTTGTAGTAGTTGTATTAGTAGTAGTATCAGTTGTAGTAGTTGTATTAGTAGTAGTATCAGTTGTAGTAGTTGTATTAGTAGTAGTATCAGTTGTAGTAGTTGTATTAGTAGTAGTATCAGTTGTAGTAGTAGTATTAGTAGTAGTATCAGTTGTAGTAGTAGTATTAGTAGTAGTATCAGTTGTAGTAGTTGTATTAGTAGTAGTATCAGTTGTAGTAGTTTTTGCAGTTGTAGTATCAGTTGTAGTAGTAGTAGTATCAGTTGTAGTAGTAGTAGTTGTTAAGTAGTAGTTGTAGTAGTAGTAGTAGTTGTAGTAGTAGTAGTAGTAGTATCAGTTGTAGTAGTATCAGTTGTAGTAGTATCAGTTGTAGTAGTATCAGTTGTAGTAGTATCAGTTGTAGTAGTAGTAGTACCAGTTGTAGTATCAGTTGTAGTAGTAGTAGTACCAGTTGTAGTAGTAGTAGTATCAGTTGTAGTAGTAGTAGTATCAGTTGTAGTAGTAGTAGTATCAGTTGTAGTAGTAGTAGTATCAGTTGTAGTAGTAGTAGTATCAGTTGTAGTAGTAGTATCAGTTGTAGTAGTAGTAGTTGTAGTAGTAGTAGTTGTAGTAGTATCAGTTGTAGTAGTATCAGTTGTAGTAGTATCAGTTGTAGTAGTTGTAGTAGTAGTATCAGTTGTAGTTGTTGCAGTTGTAGTATCAGTTGTAGTTGTAGTATCAGTTGTAGTTGTTGCAGTTGTAGTAGTTGTAGTAGTATCAGTTGTAGTATCAGTTGTAGTAGTAGTAGTATCAGTTGTAGTAGTAGTAGTATCAGTTGTAGTATCAGTTGTAGTAGTAGTAGTATCAGTTGTAGTAGTAGTAGTAGTATCAGTTGTAGTAGAAGTATCAGTTGTAGTAGTAGTATCAGTAGTAGTAGTAGTAGTATCAGTTGTAGTAGTAGTATCAGTTGTAGTAGTAGTAGTATCAGTTGTAGTAGTTGTAGTATCAGTTGTAGTAGTTGTAGTATCAGTTGTAGTAGTAGTAGTAGTAGTATCAGTTGTAGTAGTAGTATCAGTTGTAGTAGTAGTATCAGTTGTAGTAGTAGTATCAGTTGTAGTAGTAGTATCAGTTGTAGTAGTAGTATCAGTTGTAGTAGTAGTATCAGTTGTAGTAGTAGTATCAGTTGTAGTAGTATCAGTAGTTGTAGTAGTATCAGTAGTTGTAGTAGTAGTAGTAGTAGTATCAGTAGTTGTAGTAGTAGTAGTAGTAGTATCAGTAGTTGTAGTAGTAGTAGTAGTATCAGCAGTATCAGCTTTTGAAGAAAACAGTACAGATTATTTTGTCTGCATGATCACAAATCACTATAAACCATGACAATGTAGCAAAAATAGTCACTTGCCCCTCACTGAACAGGAGTAATAAGTCACTGAATCTGGACTTGGTTGAAGATAGCCCTCAGACAGATCATGTTCTAAAAAGGTACATGGCATCAGAGACAAGTTCTGCTGGAGAACTCAAACTGCTGTCCATTGGGTTTTCACTTTGGACTGCGAGGATCCGCCCTGCAGAGGAAAGAAAATAGTTACCAACGTTTGATCAATGCTGTGGATGCAAAAAGTTAACAAAGACACAAAACAATATGTTAAAATAAGTTTCCTTAAGTATTTAATAGTTATGGTTGCAGTTCTTAAATTTGGTCACAAAAGTGGTGAGGTAGAACAAAAATTAACTCAAAATGCAAAAATTCTAAGTTTCTCAAACAGGGTATCAGGTCTAATTTTTAATGAAAATTTGTTATATCTAGTTTATGACTCCAAAAAAGTTTGTAAAAGATGTAGTTCATCACATTAAATCTATATGTTATGCTGTTTATGGGCAGAAACATCAGAAACTGAATTTGACTTGCTAAAACGGAATCTGGATGTACATCATTTGAAATGAAATTCTATGGCTTGAAAAGTTATTTAACAAAACTGTATTTTAGGTTTTGAAATTGAATTTCATTGCTTTGAATACTACGTTTTACTAATGCAATTTCAGTTCTAATTCATTTCTATTCCTGTGTCATGTATCCGGGTTCTTTAAAAAGCAGCTAATCAAACTGATTCCCTGTTTTATGTGGAACATCAGCTTAATTTTGTTTAATGTGTTTTGAGTTTAAGCATTTTAGAGCATGCTGGATATAATTAACAATTTCAACTTATGTTACATAACACTGCTTTAGCCCAAAGTGTAATTTGAGAAGTTTAACCCAATGTTACAAGTAGGTCAGTGAATCTGTGATGATTAACTACTTTTTCATGGACCCTGATGTGCGACATAAAAACAATTTTTTAACTGAACGTCATAGAGCTGAAATGAAATCCGTTCTTAGACTGCAGGAGTCCTGCTGGTTCCTAAAGTCTCTATAACCAGAATGGGAGGCAGATTTTTTATTTACCAAGCTCCTTTCCTTTGGAATCAGATCCCAGTTTTAGTCCGTGAGGCAGACATGTTAAGGATTTGTTTTGGGTTAAACAAAGATTTTTTTATGATTATATGGGAAATTAATTCAATATGGGCTGCTATTCTGAGTTGTAATTTCATATAGATGTTGTAGACGTCTGGTTCGAAGTGGACTATGTTTAAGGACGCTTTAAGTAGAAGTGACTATATATCTCATAATGCTTAAGAAGCAGACGAAAAGTTCTAAGAAAAAAGGTGTGGCTCTAAGTGTTGCTTTGGGGGAAGAAGTTTCTTCTTTTTTTTCCCCTCGGCTCCGACTTTGTATGCTTTGTTCACTAAAGTTCATCTGAATTATACAATCGACTCCCGCTCGTCTTTGGTTTAGTCAATTTTACTTTTAAGACCAGACTTAAAACTTTCCCTCTTGATAAAAGTTATAAGTAAAGTAGCTTAGGTTCTCTTGAGTGAGCTCTGTAGATATGCTGGTGGCAGCAGTAGCTCAGCCAACACCTTCTGTGTTTTCTGTCCTACAAACCCCCAGTCGGTGGCGTGAGATGGCTGCTCACACTGAGTCTGGTTCTGCTGAAGGTTTCTTCCTGTTAAAAGGGAGTTTTTCCTCTCTACTTTCGCTACATGCTTGCAAGTCGGTGGCTCGATGCAATCTACTGGGATCCCTTAGTTGTAAACATAACTAATTATAGTGATAAACTGTATTGGACTTTATTGTTCTGGGATAACTTTGATTATTTGGAATGAATGGACTTTATGCAAAGTCAATGTAATTCAGTGATCCAGATTCCATTTTTAAAGTGCCCTGAGACAATATTTGTTGTGAAATGGCACTATATGATTAAAGTGAATTGAATTAGTCAAACTTAATTTTCAACAGAACAAAATAAGATTTCAATGCAAATGATTTCAGTTTCGTGAATTTTGTTTTTTCAAACCAATGCAATAATTTCAAATCAGATAAATACATATTTGCTTCCTTCATTGAAAAAAACTCAACGTTGGAACATCAATATCATATAGGAAGCACAAAAGTTGGAACGGGAAATCCCTAGTCTGCACTTTTGGAAACTTCATATAATAGTTTGGCTATGGGCTAAGTGATTACGCAAGTATCTGATTTAGATGCCAAGCCCTTTACGATGTAATATTTTTGAATTGTTCGCTTTAGGCTTAGGTTTATTCAGGCTACTTAAGTTTAGGAAAGTGTTAACTTTTCAACTGTGAAAGATATTGAACTGTTAGTGTCAAAAAGGTAAACACAAATACACCTACCAAAAATACGGTATACCAAAAATGTAGCAGTGCAAGACTGAACCACAGTGGCAAAAATGCACGGAATACATTTCACAAATCAAATGACTACAGTCCCTTTGTAAAACATTAAAACCCAAGCCAACCAAGCAGCCATAATACTGAAACATACCGACAAATTTCCTGCCATGGGTTGATTCCGTCTTTAGTAGGTCATCTTCTTGACACTGGTTTGCTTCTAATTCCCTTCCTTCTGATGCTGTTCACAACAGCACAGCTGTAAGGCAAAAAGACAAAAACAATTTTTTTGAAAGTCGTTTGAAAAGATAAGGAAAAAATAATGTTCGGCTTTAATGCCACTTGAAATCTCACCATGTACTTACAGTGATGAAGCCTTTGAATTGATTTCTTGATGTTTAAACTTGGGGGTTTGTAAATGTCAGGAAAAACACCAACTTTCTGTTGAAAGAGAAAACAAAATAGGATTCAGCCGGCTGACAAATGTGTAATATATCAGAGATATGTTTACTAACCTTGAAAAGATACGCAGGTCTTAGCTGTGTCACCACCTTAAAACCAATTTTTTTTGCCAGAAAAAAAAAAAAAAAAAACACTGAGAAACTATCTCAGATGTGTTTTATTGACAGTTGTATTAAATTAACAACTTGGCTGCAAAATGGTGTAAAACGAAACCAGAGTTGTTGCAATTGAAATTAAAAAGACAATTTGGAAACAAAATAGATTTTCAGATCTGGATTTTCAAATATATTTAAATAAGGTTTGTAGTGGGACAAATCTGAGCCCATACATTATGAAATCAAAATAAAATGTTAACAGTTCAAACACAGAATAAAAAAAATTTAAGTGCAGCAACAAGCAACACATTTAAGGCTACACAGTTGAGAACAAGTATAAATTGCTTTAAACAAATGTCTGTTCCTTGACACCATGGATTCAAATAAGTTCTGTGACTTAAACCTCCGATAAGCCTGAAAAAAATGCATGTGTAAAAAAAAAAATCATGCAACCAAAAAAGGAATATTAAAGTTCCTATTTCCATTTAGGATAACTGACATCACAAAAAAAAATTATAAAAAAAAAATACAAGGGAAAATAGATTCTAGTGAAGGTAAAACTTTCTGTACTAATAAGTTTGAAATGTCTTTAAATGGTCTCCCGCCACTCGTGATCAGAAAGATCTGCGATGAGGGTGAGCACTCTTGGGTTGACATGCAATCTCTTCTTCTCAGTTTTCTCAACTTTTGTTCCCTTCTCTGGGTTAATGTTGAAAAAGCACCTTAAAAACACAAGATTCTATAAATAGCCAATCAAAAAAAAAAAAAAAAAAAAGGTGTAAGAATGCAAAAATTCCAAACATTACCTCTGAAGGAACTCAAGTGTGGAGCCAAGTTTTACTGGATAGTGGATGTTAAGGCAGTAGTAGCTTCCAAGCATCAAACAGACAGCAGAGATGAAGTCAGTTATTTGGTCATTCACAACTTTGCGGTCAACACTCAGCATGAAAAGTCTCGATGCATAGCAAGAAGAGCCTGGGAAAAATGACATGTGTAATTACCAGCAACCCTGCCCTTTACCATCCAATTGTGTTTTAAAATGTGCAGGAATATAATGTTAGAAATCTTTAGATTTGCTTATATACTTCATTGTGAAAAAAAAATCCTCAACTCACCACAAACAATGATGCATGGTGTCACAGGCAGACTTTCTGTTTGGACTTCTTCAGCCAGACATGTTTCTTCAATGTAGTGGAAGAGGATCTCCTCTTTTTCATCAAAATAAGACAAAAGAAGCAAGATCATATCCATGACATCCTCTGCGCAGCCTTTCTGCTGTCCTCTCTGAATCTGAAGCTTAATGACAGTCTCCAGGACCCGCTTACTCTTGTCTGCGCAGGTGGTTTTCAGAAAGTCCAGAAGTCGTTTTCCTTTCTTCTCTAAACTGGTGAGAAAAGTCTGTTTTAGGGATACACCAGTAAGCTCTTCAAAATGAATGCCCATCCCAATCTCTTGAAACAGAAGAGGCCACTCTTCCATGAGTATCTGCAAGTCTGCTCCTTCGTTGATTGCTTTACGCTGAGAGTAGTAGGTGCTTTTCATTAGAGTTTTTACTTCTTCAGGTCTGAAGCTAGTCTGTTCATTAAGAATCTTCATTTTTTCCTTTTTCTCCTGCTGGCTTTCCGATGTCTCACTGACTGGCAAATATTTCATGTCCCACTTTATGCAGCCATACGTGTCTTGGATAGATGCCCGTTTTTCAGGTGGCACTTCATCTGTATCATCAGATTCTACTGTTTTGCGCTTTTGTATCATTGGTGAAGAAGACCTCTTCACATTCTCAACTCTTGCTTGGATCTGTTTGACCAATGAGTGGTACCCCTGTCCCACCACATCCCCTTCAATAACATCCTGCAGTGAGTTGGGATACATTGCAACCAGTCTTTTTGCAATTTCTGTTGAGGCTCTTTTAGATGGAGAGGCACAGGCTTTCATCATCTCTTTAACAATGATGCGAATCATCTCCCTCCGAAACCTTGGCTTTGGCCTTTTTCCTCTCTGAAGACATTGCATTAGCCCTTCTGGGAAATTCTCGCATGGAATTTTAAAGTTATCAACCCAGTCGAAAGAAGGCCTTGGATGACTGGGTGAGGGGGAGGGGGAGGCAGAAAATGAGGATGGAGATGATATGCTTGCTTGGGAGATTTCACTGTTCAATGCTTTAAAAAAATAAAACAAAATATAATTACATTAATAAGTACTGTTTGGGCATTGCTTCCCCTGCCATTTTTCATTGTATTAATATACGGGGAAAAAAACACCGAAAGCTCTTCATGGCTATTGTACATTAAAATTCTTAAACTTACTGGTTTGCTTCCATGCAGCCAACAGTTTTCTTGCCTGAACTGGTCTCAGCACAGAGTCCAGATCTGTCTCATTGATGAACTGCAAGTCCTCAGTTGTCTCCACCCCTAATGATTGTAGTGCCTCTAATACGATTTCAAGAACTGAGGCAGCCAGGTCTGGTAGTACCTTTGTGATGGAACTTCTTATGATGTCACCCATTTTTAAGATGTCTAATGAAAGAATGTGAATAAATGTCAGTTTACATGAAGTGATATTTTTTTTTATATCAAAATATAAACACTGTCCTTAAGACACAATGACAATTACACAACGAAAATGTCTAAGTACATGTCCACTGTTCAGTCAGTACCTGCAGCTCAATTACTGTGAGAGCACACAGTGTTTCAGTGGAACCATTTGGTATCCATACTTCATGTAAGATGTTAATGGATAGAAATCGATTAAGTCTAGGATATTAAGGCACTGCATCTTTTCCTTTTCCTTTGTCACAGAGTACAGATGATACCGAGAATGATATTCTGTCAAATGGACCGACAACAGAAAGTAAACACTGTCATTTTTTAACAAAATAAGGATAACTTCACCAAACTCAACAGTGTCAGTGCCCCCTGTGACCAGAAATTGTCCTTTCTTGTACTGCGTTCCTTTGTACATTATGTCAACTGTGACCTTTGTATTGGTTTCAGTGAAGTCAAAACTTTGGATTGCATCTTGAATGGCTTTACTGTACAGCACTGAGTAAAATGGAGACGCATCTTTGACTTTTAAAATAGACTGACCCAATGACCCTGCTGCCAGATAAGCCTGAAACATTTGATGTCTTTCAGAGAGTGTATGGCAGAGATTTTTAAAATTTTTTAGATTTCTTGCACATCTCTTGAAATAACTGTGCTTACTTTCAAAGCGCATGGTCCATAGTCTTATAAGGGGGCCAAACTTCTGAATCAGTTCTGGGTAATGGCGTAGAAAATGGTGCTTTGGTCTCAGGTTGCTTTCAGGGAACAACATTTTTCTAGACTCTAAATATTCTTGAATAATAACATCAAGGTATGCTACCTGAGGCACAGAAATTTTCTGGGCACATATAATGTCCACAATATCTTTTAGCTGAAGAGTCAACTGCCAAACATTATCTGTTGGGT
Source organism: Fundulus heteroclitus (assembly GCF_011125445.2). Taxonomy (NCBI): domain Eukaryota; kingdom Metazoa; phylum Chordata; class Actinopteri; order Cyprinodontiformes; family Fundulidae; genus Fundulus; species Fundulus heteroclitus. Next base: position 71,514 of record NC_046372.1, read on the forward strand.
CTTTAACTTTGTCACCAACTATGAGAGGTAGCAATCGGAGGAAGTTCCAGTTCTGTACAGCCTGTCCTGACAGTTTAGCCGCTTGAGGGTTGACCTCACATGGTTTTGTAGAAGCATCAGAGGCATGGTACCTAAACTGTTTGATGCGTCGATTCAGAGTGGAATAAGTAAACCATTTCTTTTTCTTTATGAAATACTTAAGATAAAGTGCCATGTCGTAAGCCAAAACTCCCTCAAAGATATCATGACCAAGACATGGTGGCAAGCCTGGCATACAAACATGGAAGTATTTCAAAGAATTGAATACAGACCCAAACTTTACTCCTTCAACGTCTGTTGTATTGTCGATTAACAGATGGTTCACAGCAGAGTTGTAGTTTTCTCTGGTACGTCGTGGTCCACACACATTTGGATCAGTACCCTGAAATTCAGATTTGGTTATCAGGCAATACCTGCAGAAGTACTTTGAGGAACTGAAGTTTTCAGAGAAGCCACCAATACAGTGAGAACCCAGATTATCTCCAGCAATGCAAAACAATGTTCCTTTTACTTTTGTTTCATCTGGTCCAACAATCCCATTTTCCTCCAAATCTTTTAAGTCTGATAGTAATTCTGAAAAGACCTTGGCATGACCAAAATCTCTGAAATCCTTCTCCCTGCAAAGTAAGACGAGGGACATGTGGTCCGTATCTGAACGAACATGAAGTGGCAAATTTGCCAAAGATGCATACACAGCTAATATCTTGTGCTTTGTTCTTGCAGAGCCCAAAGGGTTAACAACCTCAAAGGCATCCTGGTAAAGTATTAGCTTGAGACATGACGGGTTTTGACTAAAGAAGTCATTAGACCTAAATAACTTACCATCACTTATGTCACACAGAACATCAGAAGGAGACTCAGTAGAGGGCTCCTCTGATTTCTGTATCAAATCAGACTTTAACAAAAAATTTAAAGTCTCTCTCAAAGGCACATAATAGGCAAATCTGTCTGTCCTGTTCTCATCCCTGCCTAAAAACATTTTCTTTGGCTCCACATAGTTGAATGCTTCTTTGAAAGTTTGAGATCTAGAATACACCGTCCTCATTGGCCCTGTATGACAGGCAGAAAACAGATCAAAGCCTTTGACAGACTCACACACTTTGCTGATGTCCTCATCTGATAATGAGGTGTCATCTTTTAAAAGTGACGCAAGTTTACTCAAAGTGTACATCTGACCCAACTCATTAATGTTCTGCATTTCCTCCACAATGTTCTGTATGGTGGAGGCAGGCAGTAAAAACTGACCCTGCAATTTTAAGTAGAACAGTGAGACATTTCTCAGAAAAAGATCACAGAATTCCGGGGACATTTCCATATTACCTTCCTCTGGACTAGAATGAGGAGCAGGCTCAGAAATCATGGGAACATCATCTGATGCAGTCACTAATGATTGACACTCAGAATCTCTATATAAATCACTAACTTCACCATCTGAAAATTCTTTGTGTTTACGTGACATATGGGCAGTAAAAGATGACTTGATCTTAAATGTTCTTTTGCATCCTTTGACTGGACAAGCAACCACATGTCCTTCCCCAAAATGGCTCTTCAGATGAGCTATTAGCTCTTTAGCATCTTGACTCTGGTGTTGGCACATAGTCATTGCACATTTAAAAGAGCTAACTTGCCTAAGAACTGTGGGGTTCACCGTAGGGCCAGTGTGTCTTCGATAAAAATGTGCCTTAAGTGCTCCATACCTACAAAACGTTTGCTTGCAGTCAGTTTCAATGCACTTAAAAACACAACGTGGCTCATTACGATGAAGCTTGCAGTGAAGCACATAGCCCCTTGATGACTGCACCACCTTGCCACAGAAATTACACCTCAACATGTCGTCAACTTAGCTAACTTCACACACTCAGAGAAATAAATTCCTAAAAAATTAAATGCTCGGTCAAAACTGTACTGGTGGGTTTTCAATAAAGCTGATAAGATAGTCAACAAACCTAACAAAAAAACAAGAAAGATTTAGAGTAGAACGGCATCTAAAACACTCAAAAACGAAGGATGTACTCACCTCACATATTTGTTTTAGTCCAGGTGAAGAAAACGTCAGAAAACTAAAATATTTTCTGCGGCGCAACGGCGGTAGCACGAGGTCAGAACAAGCTGCGTGGTTTAGCGTGGTGAAAAAAATTATGGCGGCTGTTTCCTCTTCCGGGCAAACGAGCAAGCTGCGCACAGCTTAGCAGCGCAACACCCTGTTGGTGAAAAACGGTCAGCCAGGTCGTTAATTGGACAGCTTTGAAAAGAGGAGGGAAAATATGTTTTTGTTTGAGCGCTCTACAATTCAAAGTGTCACAGTAAAACACTTGTAATGTGATTTCAAATGGTAAAACAGCTGTAAATTAGCAACCATCACACCAACTCTAGATTTAAGGTGGAGACACCAAATGCGGTTTGATTATGAGACAAAAAAAAAAAAAAAAAAAAGCAGGGAAAAAACTGTTTACTCAAAATTGTGTGGAAATGGGATTGTTTTTATTGAAATCTGCAGATTCAGTGCCGGCCCAAGGCAGGAGCAAACTTAGCGTCTGCTTAAGATCCAAGGGCTACTAGAGGGTCCCAAGAGCAATTATCAGTGAGAATGCTATACAGCAACTAATTATACTACTGCTACTACAAATACTACTACAAATAATACTACTACTACAACTGATACTACTACTACTACTACTGCCTCTACTACTGATACTGCTTCTACTGATACTAATACTACTTCTGATACTACTAATACTGGTACTACTGTTACTACTACTTCTACTACTAGTAGTACTACTATTTCTACAACTACTAGTACTACTACTGATACAACTACTATTACTTCTGATACTACTACTACTAATACTACAACTACTAAGTAGTAGTATCAGTAGTACTACTGATACTATAACTACTACTACTACTACTGATACTACAACAACTACTACTGATACTACAACTACTACTACTACAACTACTTCTTCTACTAGAAGTACTACTACTGATACAACTACTACTACTGATACTACAACAACAACTACCACTACTGATAATACTACTACTACTACTGATACTACTACTAATACTACAACTACTACTACTGATACTATAACTACTACTACAACAACTACTACTGATACTACAATAACTACTACTGCTACTACAACTACTACTACTACTACTAGTAGTAGTAGTACTACTACTGATACAACTACTACTACTGATACTACAACAACTACTACTACTGATAATACTACTACTACTACTGATACTACTACTAATACTACAACTACTACTACTGATACTACTACTACTACTACTGATACTACAACAACAACTGCTACTACTACTACTACTACTGCTACTACTACTACTACTACTACTACTGATACTACTACTAATACTACAACTACTACTACTGATACTATAACTACTACTACAACAACTACTACTGATACTACAATAA
>NC_046372.1:80000-157358 GCF_011125445.2 Fundulus heteroclitus
GTAGACGATACAGAAGTGGAAAGACAGGAGACAGTACGCAGAAACGTCAGTATTTCAGCTTGTGAACTTTGTGGTAAAAGGTTTGCTAAGAGTTATTTGACTGATCACATGTGAATTCACACTGGTGAGAAGCCTTTTTCATGTATGACTTGTGGGAAAAGTTTTACAATGCAGGCGACCTTGAAGCTTCACAAAAGAACGCACACAGGCGAGAAGCCTTTCTCATGTTTGACCTGTGGAAAAAACTTTAGTTATATAGCAGGTTTACACCAGCACACAAGAACTCACACAGGTGAAAGGCATCCTTTTCATGCTTGATCTGTGGAAAACGTTTTCATCAAAGAAGTCATTTCACTGATCACATAAAAACTCACACAGGTGTGAAGCCTTTCTCATGTTTGAGTTGTGGAAAAAAATTAGTGTGAAAAGAAGTTTATCCCGATACGTAAGAACACACACACGAGACAATCCTGTGTGTATATGTGTATATATATATATATATATATATATATATATATATATATATATATATATATATATATATATATATATATATATATATATGCATACATATATACATACACACACACATATATATATATACACACACATATATATATATATATATATATATATATATATATATATATATATATATATATATATATATATATGCATACATATATACATACACACACACATATATATATATACACACACACACACACATATATATATATATATATATATATATATATATATGGGGCGACTTACTGGTGTTAGGGCTTCAAGATGATACCCTTTTCTCTGCTACCTCACAGCTCGAAGCCTTCACTCACCCTGTTCCCTCCACCCATCCTGCTGCCATCACCCATCTTGCTCTCTCCACCCATGCTGTTTCCACCACCCATCCTGTTGCCACCTCAGAGTTTATAGGCTTCACCCAGTCTGCCATAGCTGTCCCTATGTCAGAGGTGTGAATACAAATTAAACTGTAGAATAGTAGATAAATAAATGTTTAACAAAATGTGGTTTAACTAATATCTGTTATGTTGGTTATGTTTCTTAGAGTGTGAATGAGTCGGGACTACTAGGCCTGGACAAAGTGTACAGCTTGGCTGAGTATCTGGTGGAGCTGAGGAACAAAACCTCTCCGGCACTGAACAGTCAGGAGGTGAGTAACGTGTTGTTGCTTTCTGCATACATGCGCTATGCACACCCCTCATCTGACTTGCACATTGTTGTGTCCTAATGTACAGTTGTGTTATTTTCCTGTTTAGGTGAGCAGCATTATTGCTCTGTGGCAGAACCTCCTGGAGTTAGACAAGGAGAGGGTGGTATTTGCTGCAAGGCACCAGGATAAATTGAATACTGGAAGGATTAGATCCCCCCAAAAAAGGCAGGAATTTACCCCTGGGGATGAAAGTGAGAAGCAACATGCCTTAACAACCACAGCCCCATCTGCCCAATGGCCAGACTGCTTCCGCCTGGTGGAGACCATCTTTGTTTGCCTCTGTAATATCCATCGTTGTCGTCCAAAAAAAAGAGGGAAGTGCACATTCTATAGATGGGATCTGATCCTTCATGATTACAGAAAGATCCGACAGCTCATTTTAGCAAATGGAGTTGTCATGCAGCAGACTAACTTGCAGCTGGTGGATGTGAGCTACACCACCCTGATTCAGTGGCATCATAAAAGGGTCAAAAGGCAGGAAACTGCTTTAGTGCAACAAGGACTAAAGCTTTCTAGCCGTTTTTCTGTTGCTGCCGACCCACTTCTCCTAGCCTATACATGTCCACACAGCCTACCATCTAACACTGTGGGACAGGCAAAATTAAAAAGAAAGCTACAATTCGCTGATGTAAAAAATCCATCAGGACAGCGACAGCTTCTCCCTGCTCCACCCAAAAGGCCTCAGCTAGTGGCAATTGCTTCAATTGCCTCACAGGGTTCTGTTATCCCCACTAGCCAACAGGAACAGAGTTGTTGGAACTTCTCCACCCTTGCTCCACATGTTCCTGCTCTGGCCCCTGCTCCGGCTCCCAAAGCCGCTTCCACTCACCGTGGTAGAGCACTCCGAAAACACAACCGCAAAGTTTTGCACAACACGTGCAAAAATTGTGGCCAGTTTAAAATCGCTGAAACAGGACACAGCCAATATAAAGGGCAAGTTTACTGTCCTGCTGGTGAAGTCCTGACTAAAGAGCAGTGGCTGGTAGCAATAAAAAATAAAAAATAAATGTGTATCCCCTTGTATAATTTTTAAAACAGCTTTTACAAACATGTTATTTTATATAGTTGAGACCTCCCAATCTTTTAATTTGTTTCACAGAGGGTGATTTCATTATTTTATGATGATACTACAGGTCTTTATTGTTATTGTCATTGAGTACAAAAGTCATAAACCTAAAACAACCCATAAAATACAAGATTTTAGACATCAGCAAACTAATAAGTTTTTGTTTAGGGGAAGGAAATGCAAGACAAATGGAAATTTGTTGCAAATGAGTGCTACGATTGTTCATATAGTATTTGTTATATAGTATTTGCACTAATGCAGGAGATTAGAAATGTTTAATTCACTGTCTTTTTTGTTGTTTATAAATAAACATTTGACTCTTTGAAACAGATGACTATGGACTTTTACTATGAATAAATATGAACGGCTACTGATTCAATAATATGCATAAACTAGGAACAATGTATTACTTCACTTAGCACGTACACGTATTATGCATATAGTATACAATATAATGGAAATTTATTTTAAAATGTCACTGAATCAGAAAACAAAATTAAATAAGCTGTTAAACTTTTAAAAAGAAGGCTTTTTGGCAAATAAAAACGCTGTGTATTAATTTACAGTATAACACTTTCCATAATTAAAGAATTTTTTTTAAGATAACACAACAAGTTACTTTCATTGACACCTAATAACTTTAATTACGTAAAACATTTTCATTAAAACATAACATTTCGACTGCTTTGATGGAACCCACAACTTTGGGATCTGCCGCTCTCTTCTTGCATATCTTTTTCTCAGTTCAAACTTTAGTATCATCAAAACATAAACACTGGGAGCTGGTACAAATGACAAAGAGCACAGAGGATCCTGGTGTCTGCTCCTCTGGACATTATGAATGAGATGCTGGAGATATAGGAATGAGATAGACAATAAACATAGACGTTATATCTTGTATGTGAGATGTCCACACTCAGTTGGCCTTGTCGAACTCAAACTTTTTGGGGAGAGAGAAAAGAAATATGTACGCTTGTATTAAATAATGTGGATTTTCTTAATGAGTCAATCATAGAAGGAAGAATACTACTTGGTGCCATCACCAAGCTCACCTCATGTTCCCTCTTTCTGGACTTTGGAATCCTGTATATTGCTGCAGTGAGTCTTGGAGCAATGCTGTAGCCTCACTAGTCCAGTACGCAAACCTCTGTCCCTGGCAGTTGAGTGATATATTAGTGACAGAATAAAAGGAAGTAAAAAAAAAAAGGTAGAAGTAATTTTGTTCTTTTGGAAACTACAATTACAGCCGTCTTATCCATCAATCTGGAATTGTTCCATCTGACTAATGCACCACCATTTTCAAATGTGTGACATGTCCCTCTAAAAGAAATTATTTTAATACAAAGGGTAAACCATGTTCTAGCTTTTGCTTAGCCTTGTGAAAATTGTAAACAGGTAATATAATAAGTCCTTTATGATCATCTTTTATACTTGCTCACATGTTAGAGGAAAAAATACTGACCTCAGTGAACAATAATGGAGCACCTGTGGTGATTCTGAGTGCATACCGTAAAAAGCAAATATCTGTTCATTTATGGTGGATTACAACATTACAAAAAACCTTTAAACAAATGATTTACCATTAAAATGAAGCAATTTTCCAGTTGTTTGGTGAGGGAAACCCTGTAAGAATTTGGCAAACATTAAAGAGGAAATAAAACAATGTTAGGATAAAAACATAAATGCAGACATAAGCTACATAATACAATCATAATACACTGTTTCCTTGTTTGGAAATAAGTCAGAATATCCATGCTGCGCTGGCAATGGTGACCACAGTTGTCTCCAAGAAGGCTGTGAATGTAGTGAACCCCTCTGGTAAGATCATTGATCACAAGGATGAACATTTTTCTCAAAATATTGGTTGTTGGTCTGCCAGCATATTGACTTTACCAGGTCTTTCCACTGTAAAGCTTCCGGACTTCAGTAACTATGAAAAATGTTTACACATCTCTTGGTGGGTTAGGTCAAGTCCATCCTATTAACACCTATAAGAAGTGCTTGTTTTAAACAGCAGCTGCTAAAAGTAACCTTTACTTCCTGTAAAATAAAAACCTATCCTTAATTTTATGCCTCAAAAAATGAGCATATGTGTGGTTACTTTGACATTTTAGGGTTTAATAATTTCAAAATATCTGTATAACTGATTAAAATAGAAAGCGTGAATTATTCTTGTTTTGTATTTTTCTTCTGCCTGTTCAGTTCTCCAATAGCAAGTTTGGAAGGAGGAAGAAGAATATTTGTGTACTTAAAGATCTATAATTAGTATCATGCTACTTAATGAGGTTATTTGTAATTTGGATTCCCAAATATTTGATTGACTTATTATTCCACTTGAATTGATATTGCTGTACCATGAATGGGGAGGGGCTATAATTAAAGGGGACCACTTGAGTTTTCTCAATATTCAATTTTTAACCTGAAAGGTGTGCATAATAGTTTAATAAAGCTATTAATTTAGGTAAACATTCGTCTGGTAGCCTTAAGTATATTAGTATGTCATCTGCGAGCAACACGATTTTGTTTTCTGCCTCTCTCATTTTTATTCCTTCTATTTCTTGTTATTTTCTAATTGCCTGGGCCAGTGGCTCAATAAAAATGGCAAACAAGGTGGGAGACAAGTAGCAACCCTTCCTCCCAGATCTTTCCTATCTGAATCAATTTGTGTGACTACCATTAATCTTGATTCTCGCTTTTGGCTGTTGATATAATGTATTAACACAGGGTTTAAAGGAATCACCAGCTAACAAAATTGAAAATTTTCCCCCGCATCTAAGCTTAAAAGAATAGCACTTTCATTTATTTTCTGTATTTCTTCTATTATATGGAGAGTCCCTCTGATATTGTCTTGAGCTTGGCGCCCTCTGATGAAGCTTGATTGATCTTTATCTACAAGTGTCATAGTTTGGGTTTTGTTTAGTTTTAGTTTTGGACTTTTCTTCATTTAGCCTGTCACTCCTCAGTCACCAGCCATTAACCAGTCAGTTCAGTCCACTTCTAGTCACCACCTTTCCTTAGATCGGTTCCATCTGCTACCAGTAATTAGTTTTCACTCTAGTCACCTATTCACTTCCTTACTTATACCCACCTCAACCTACTCTTCTCGGGCAGGGTATTTCAAGCCTCCGGTGAGTCTAATCCAGTATTTTTTGTTTGCCTGCCTACCTGTGATCTGACCCAGTTTTGTCTCCTGATTATTTGAGCCTGCCTGATCCCTGTTGTATCCGATTACCTTTCTGTTGCCTGACCTGTTTTCTGTCTCTGAATCCTCTGAACCTGCCTTGTCCTTGTCGGACCTGTTTTGCCTGCCTGTTACTGGACCTATATCTGTGCCCTGACTTTGCTCTCGGATTCTGATTAGGACTGTTTTGGATTTCTGATCTCCCGGCTCTAACTCTGGACTGGCTCTTGGTTTTTGGACTCTGGTAATCCCTTTATGATCCTCCTGCATGACTCTGCCATCCCCATTTTCAGCTCTGTGCTCGCTTCTGCAGTTACCTCTCTCTTACATTATGTTTCGTCTGGCTGAATTCTGGGTCCTCAGTTCTCGATCATTACAACAAGTTCTGATATAAATGTCTGGAATCTATTTGATATGATGTGTATATTTTGTAGTAAGGGTTTAATATTAACATTGGTCTATAACTCTCACAATGCTCCCTGTCTTTGCCCTCCTTATGAATTACAGTGATTATTGACTCTCTCCATTAAGGAGGTAGGATACCCTTCTTCGGTGTTTGATTAAAGGATGCTAGCAACATGGGATACAGCTCTCTTAAATATCATATCCCTTGGTTCCTGGGGTTTTGTTCGATTTCTTTCTTTTTATTGTAGTTTCTAATTAATTTTCTGGATTCTGTGCACACAATATAGAGTTTTGTGTGGGATTTTTTTTTCCTATACTTGGAAGTGTGTGTGTGTGTGTTTTAAAGCAATGAAAGGTCTTGCACAACCTTTTGAGTAAACTTTTGAGAACCCACCAACCTAGCAGAGCTTTATGGTCTGATCAGCCCCTCTTGGGGATGCTTTGTTCTAGGTGTAAGAAATGGGGGATCTGTCTTTTTCAGTATCCTGTCCAACATTTTGGAATGTTCTTCCTCATGAGTTGCGGACCTGCCTCTCAGAGCCAAGCTCAAGATCGATTTATTCTAAAAAGCGTTGGCTTTTAGTATTTCCATATTCCATTTTAACATGTTTGTACTTATCTTTTACTCGATGCTGTCTCTGTATTTGTTTTGTAAAGCACTATAGTTAATGCAAGCATTGGAATGTGCTACAGAAATAAAGTCTGAATGATTTTTGACTGGCATGATGTAATTAGATATGCCAAGATCATAGGATGAATGAATACAAAGTCAACATTGGTCAAGAAGGTATTTATGAAAAGTATAGTTTGTTAAACCATTTGTTAAAATTGTGAACTAGACTTGGGTTTCCTCTAAAGTCTGCATCTGACTGGTTGGTTGTCTCCCCTTGTGACAGGGACACCCAAAAGAAGGTGAACCTGTAGTACATCTGTCAATACCATTTTAAAAAGTCTTGGACAAGAAAACAGGATAAGATTTAAAACTCTGGCTATATGTCTTGGGGGGTTGTTCTAGATATCATCATAGCCAGTAGACCAAATATAGGGCATCGGGAGTGTAGTAAAATTTAATGTAACATAATATTACTCATGCTTTTTGTCCTTTGGGTCTTTTGACTGTATGGTGTTCATTGATTTCTGTGCCCCAATCTTATAATCAGTCCTGAAATATACCTCTGGTCTGCCCATAACAAGAAACTAAATGGTGTGGCACTTTCTTATCTTCTGCACTTGTATCTTCCACCCTGTGCTCTCTGATCTCAGGTAAGGCAAAGGTCTACTACAAGTTACAAAAGCTAAAGGAAACATTTTTGAGGAGCGTGCTTTTCCCTTTCTCCATCAAGACATTCGGCTGACATGTTCTGTGCCAGGATTTGAAGCTAAACATTTTTCTGTGAATCCAGCAGGTGGCAACAATGAATCGAGACGTTTCTTTCTAGTCCCCATCAAACCCGGAAGCAGACTGTCTGGGTATGTTAGCAGAGTTAGCTTTGTTGTGTCTTCTGAGCTGAGTGTTTGTGTCTTCTGCAGCCACAATGTCTTCATCTCAGTCTCTGAGAGAGTTTATCAGGGAGCGACTGACCGCTGCTGCTGAAGAAATATTCACAGAGTTTGATAAAACCATCGTCCACTACGAGGAAGAGCTGGACCGTCAGCGCAGACTGCTGGAAATCTGCTGGAAACCCCAGATAAACCTGCAGAGAATAGGTATGAACCACCAGAGGTTCTGATGTTGGTTTACTGATCACAGAGCTGCTGGTTAAAAAAAACGAACAAACCTTAAAAAAAAATTAAAAAATTAAATCTGAGGTTTAATGTAAATCATTAGTTAAATCAAGCAGCACAAAGTATTCGTATTAAATCCTCTATTTATTAAAACCTCTCGCAGTTATGCCGTTAAGATTTAATAATTTTTACTTAGAGTTCAGAAATACATCAGCGGTATAACTACAAACTTCAGTCTATATATACTCCGCCTGAGTTTGTGCGGAGCCTTTATATGAATGCACTTCTAGTTTAGACAACAGTCAGCCAGTCTTGTAGACTGCACAGGGGTCCGATCTTGTGCTGACGAGATTTGGGGGCGCCATCTTGGGATGGTCAACAGCTCTGCTCAGTGTAATGTGTTAAGCAGGTGCAGAATCAATTCTAATCAACTATAACTCGCTGAATATTGAACAAATTTTCCCTTTTTTTGCTAATAACTTTAAAACTATAGCTATTATAACAAATGGTCCAGTGTATTTAAATAGTGGGGTTTAAAGTAATAGAATATACTATCCTCGTAATAGAATATTCTCATACACCGCAAAAGTCAATGCGAGGTTTACTCTTATATAATGTCTGCGTGTGTCACCATAGACATAAGTGTGTGTGTGTGTGTGTGTGTGTGTGTGTGTAAAATTAAAAAAATATATAAAAATGAATGAGTGGCTGTGTTTTGCAACATACATCCTATCAGAATATTCTATAACTTTTAATCCCACTAAGTATATTTAAATTCACTGAACCATTTGCTATAATGGCTATAGTTTTAAAGTTTTCAGCAAAAAAAAGTGAAATTATTTCAATATTCAGTGAGTTCTAGTTGATTAAAATTTATTCTGCACCTGCTCAACACATTACACTAAGCATAGCTGTCAACCGCCCCAAGAAAGCGGCCAATGCGGGGTCTACTCTTATATTATGTCTATGTAGTAACACAGTGTACCGTAATGCTCCGAATATCCATTGAGCGGAGCAGCTTCGTTGCTTACCAAAGTTGTACTTACACTTTTTAACGCATTGTACCACATACAATCAGTCAATACTCACAACGGTAATCATATATAAGATGCACCGCATTATAAGGCACATCATAAATTTTTAAGGATTTTTAAATGCTTCTTGTAGTCTGAAAAAATATGTTAACAATATAATTTACAACTGAAAACGACTGATCATCGAGGGTGATGAATTCAGTAAGAGCTTTAGGTATGTTTCTGGAGCACTTCTTGGTTGTGATGCAGCAAACTCTGAATTTTGTGTTATGTGTAGTCTTAAAATGCTTTAACAAATTTTTGTGTTAAAAGGATGCCTTTTTTGCCCCTCTTCACAGCACAAAGCACAAGATTAGTATCAGTTCAGAGTATCGGGTTACTTTTAGAAGTACAAGTATGAGTACTTGATGCTGGTATCGGGCCCGATATCGATATCAGGACACCACTGAAATTAATGCTGATGCTTGCTGCATGTTTTCGTTTGCTCAGTTGTCACTTCTTATATTTGTTTGGAAATAAGTCAGAATATCCATGCTGCACTGGCAATGGTGACCACAGTTGTCTCCAAGAAGGCTGTGAATGTAGTGAACCCCTCTGGTAAGATCGTTGATCACAAGGATGAACATTTTTCTCAAAATATTGGTTGTTGGTCTGCCAGCATATTGACTTTACCAGGTCTATCCACTGTAAAGCCTCCAGACTTCAGTAACTATAAAAAATTTTTACACATCTCTTGGTGGGTTAGGTCAAGTCCATCCTATTAACACCTATAAGAAGTGCTTGTTTTAAACAGCAGCTGCTAAAAGTAACCTTTACTTCCTGTAAAATAAAAACCTATCCTTAATTTTATGCCTCAAAAAATGCGCATATGTGTGGTTACTTAGACATTTTAGGGTTTAATAATTTCAAAATATCTGTATAACTGATTAAAATAGAAAGCGTGAATTATTCTTGTTTTGTGTTTTTCTTCTGCCTGTTCAGTTCTTCCACAGCATTATGTTTGGAAAGAGGAAGAAGTTCCCACACATCATCACTTCAGCAACGTAGAGAATAACTCCAGTTTGGGCCAAGAAGAGCCACATCTTTTTTGCTCGAAGAAGGAACTGGGGAAACCCAAGCAGATCAAAGAGAGCCGGGCCAAACTTGAAACACCACAAATAATTGAGGACCAGGTGGAACCAGAACATCCAGCAATTAAGACCGAGCAGGAGGAACTTTATATTAGTCTGGAGAAAGAGCAGGTTGAACAACAGCAGTCAACTGATTCCTTTACACTAGTGACTGTTTGTGAGGAAACGGACCACAGAGAACTAGAATCATACAAGGACCAACTCATCGCTCAGATTTCCAAAATGTCTGAGAAACAAAATCAAGAAAGGAGCGACCTTGAAGATTCAGGATCAAGTAGCAATGAAGAAAATAAGAGTTTTCAGAAAATCCAAGGTGATGTTGAGGATGTAGAAAACACAGAAGTGGAAAGACAGGAGACAGTGCTCACAAATGACAGCATTTCAGCTTGTAAAATTTGTGGTAAAAGTTTGTCTAAGAGGTATTTGACTGAACACATGAGAATTCACAGAGGTGATAAACCTTTTTCATGTGTGACTTGTGGACAAAATTTCAAGTATAGAACGGGTTTATCTCGGCATAAAAAAATCCACACAGGTGAGAAGCCTTTTTGCTGTGCGACTTGTGGAACACGTTTTTATCGCAGGAGTAGTTTCGCTGATCACAAGAAAACTCACTCAGGTGAGAAACCTTTCTCATGTTTGACCTGTGGAAAAACTTTCAGCCTTAAAGGAAATTTATCTCGGCACATAAGAACTCATACAGGTGAGAAGCCTTTCTCATGTTTAACTTGTGGAAAAAGATTCAGCGATAGACCAAGTTTATCTCAGCACATAAAGATCCATACGGGTGAGAAGCCTTTTTCCTGTTTGACTTGTGGAAAACGTTTTAATCGCAAAAGTAGTTTAACTAATCATATGAAAACATACAGATGTAAGCAGGTGAAATCTGATACTCTCAAGTGTGGGGGTATTTCAATAATGCCAGATGGAAAGTTGAGCATTGTAGATAATCATTAAATAGGTTTTGATATGACTTGTGCATGTGCTCGTAATACATTTAGTGCAGTTTTCTTATTTAACCTGGTAAGCCAGACTGATGATGTGGAGCACTCTATGTTCTTCACATTATCACTCTGGGACTGCTTCTATCGGATCTGTTTGGGTAAAGGAGGGACATTGGTTGGTTTTAGCCAATCACGGTAAAATGAAAATGTTAGCAGCTGGTGGCATGAGAAACCACAACAAGGTAAGCTAGTGAAGGAAGGGTTAGGGTTACTTCTTGCTATTCTCCTTCAAAGAAGAAGTCATGGATTCTTACAAACCAGATGTGATAGCATCAGCTACGCGTTTGTCTTCCTGTGCTGCCATATTTATGTTGGTTCAGCTGTGGGCTCGGCAGCTCTCATTGTCACAGCTGGAATGTCCCGCCTTAAACCATAATACTACAACCGACTTTGGTTCGGTCACAAACGGTTGAAGCTGGAGCGGTACAAGATGAATTCTTGCGTGTTTATGAATGCACAAATACTGTGAGGATTCATCTTGCAGGCAAGGTTAATGTTTTGGTCCATGCTCCTCCATGAGCAGCCCTGTTTGAAGATCAGTAAGGTTACCTCTTATTAGTTTGCTGCTAGAACTTTAAGACATTGTTGTCCTCCGGCTACAGGAACATAATTGTTTCTTTTGAACATTTTATAATTATTTTATTGGTCTGTGTTTTATCTGCTCTCTGCCCAGCTCTCTCTCTTCAAGGACACCAGTCTTGTTTTTTTTTTCTGTTCTAGTAGATTTAAAAAGAAATCTTCCGATCATTTCATTAAAGCTATAGATCACAGAGATTAAAAAGTAGGCAAACAGTTTCATTGTGTAAAGGTATTAGTAAAAGAGAACATAAAAAAACAAAGCATTATGAGCAGTTCAACCCATTTTTATACATTCTGTAATATATACTGTAAAATGACATGGTTGTTTGCTGTTTATTAACTAAACTTGATTATGATGCAAGCATTGGAAATTAATGTAAAATTCCTTGTTTGTACCCACAAATGCTAATAAAGTGGATTCTGAAATAACCATTTTTTTCCTCACTGTTTGATATTTATTCAGACCAAATGTTTCCTGTTTTTGGTCAGGGAGAAATAGTACATACAAACACGTGTTTGCTAAATGTTTGAACAATGGATAATGTTTTACTGCAAATTAAGATGTTATCATAATTTTTTTGTGATGTTGGGTAGAATTTCTAAATTGTATTATTTGGATAAAAACTTTTGGGTGTTGATATAGTTTTTGTGTAATTTTGCTCATTCCTCCTAGACCCCGTTCACAAAGTGGGGTCTGTGAAAATCCAGAGTAAGTTCTGGATTAAATTCCTGCATAACCTGGCTTCTTGGTTTCAGAAAGCTAGGAAGCTGTTACTCTGAGTCAAATTGCGATAACAAATTACTCTGCAAACAACTCTGCACTGTAATCAATACATGCTGCAAGTAATCTAAATGTCTACATGTATATTCAGCAGTTTTCTCAGTAATTCTTGACAGAAATCTTCCAAGGAGTGTCTTACCTTTCTATGTCTGTCAGTTTAAAGTTCTCTGTAACATAATTTTATCATCTGGAACATTACATGGGTGTTTCTACTCATTACTGTGTGTCAAGGCTCATATTATTTCATTCAAAGCACAGTCTCAATAAAAAAATATTTAAAAAACCTTTACGTGGAAACTTTGGCTGAACCTGTTATAAATACTTCAAATGTGTTTTTAAAGACCAAAACAGAAAATGTGTTTTTAGTTTAATCAGAAGCATTTCGGCATGTTTTTCCTTATTTTGAAAAACTCAGCTGAGCAAAAGGAAGTGGTTGCACACTTAAGAGCTTTACTAAGTCGTCATTGGTTGATATTCAGGAAGTGGGCATAGCCTAGGGAGGAGACAGGAAGTAGTGTTTTAATAATTTCTGTTGGCCTCAGACAGGTTATCTACTCTGTTTGAACGGGTTTGAAACAAACCATTAAACTTGTCCATTGAGCAGTAACCCCATCATTTCTCTTTAAAAACGTCTCCCCCTGTTCATTTAAGTGCTTCATACAGCTTTAGATAAATTTATGTGACTTTAAACCTGTTTCATACACTTAACATTTGTTTCATTGATGACACACACACAATTTCACTAATAACGTTGTCTGTTTTAGTCCTTTATTAAGTATCCAGTCTCTGCTGCATTTAATTTAAACCTTGCAGGATGCAGACAGTATTCAGACAGAGTGATATTCTTACTTTTTCCTTTATCCATTATCATTTTTCATACAGTTCTTCTGAAGTTAGGCTGCAGTGGTCATGAAATTCCATAAGCCAGTGATCCATAAATCCTGATTTTGTTTGCGAACTAAATCTTGTCCGAGCAGATTAATAATCTCATTAAAGTAAAAATTTTGTCCGGACCTAACAATTGCATTTTCATTTCATTATCAATCTCTGTCTATGGAGAATATTGTAGAAGTTGTGTAGTTTCTTCATACCCTTTAAATATTGACAACCTCTGTTTAAATCATCAGCAATAATTATGAGCCTCTTTTAATTATTTGTTCAGCCTTAGTAGCTGGATTTTAATCAGTGGATTAAATGAGTTCTTGTACAAACGCATCTTTGTGTTAAGTAAGTAAGGGGAAATCTTTAAATAATCCCGGTTTAAAAGACCCCTAGGCAAAGAGTTGGTTAAACTCAACAATATGTTTATTCTGTCATAAGGATGTTTATTATCCTTGTGGTTAAAAGGAGAACTGTTATGTTATTTGTGTCTGAGCGGAGGCATAGTAAATCTCATGAAACCTTGCCGGTGACTGCATGTAATTCCACCTCCTCCCGTATGTCCATTATAATTTTTCGTTGTCACTTTATCCCTCAATTTACCATTGTTAGTTAATATAACGAGTCATTATGCCAATTTCGCAGTTTTATCCATTTGAGCCAGCAACCTTTGTGGTGCTTTATTGATGGTGTGATGGATTAAAGTGGCATACGAATTACTTCCTCCTTATTTGTGCCTCTGCTTACTTCAAGATTTCTAGCAGGCAATATATATAAACCTAGTTTAGTTTTTGTTATGTGTTCTGCCTCAATAGCTAGCTATTTTACATCTATATTTTTATATCTAAAACATATAAATTTTCTAATTGAAGTTGAACGGAAGCCAGGATATAGTTTTCATATATTATAATTAATAGATTTTCTCCTATTAAAAACACCATGACCAGACCACAAAACACCATGGAGGTATTTCTCCATCATTAGCTTCCTTGAGTCTCATGTCAGAGAGAAGGACATGTCCTCCAACACGTCACACGTCTCCCGTCTATTGAAGAAACCCCCCTCTGCTCACCTTCTTAAACCTTTATTCTGTTCCTGAGCAAAGTATCTCCCAGAAAAATGCAATGTGGTCTTTGTTCCAAGTTCTAAGGTGTGCTATTGTGTTCCAAGACATGGTACGTAAAGTTAGATTAATATGGTAAAAAAAAAAGAAGCAGAGTAGAAGTTTTTAAGGAGGATTGATACATTCTTACCTGTATATTTTAAATTAGGATAATTGTATTAAGGAAATTAACGGCCATAATAGGCAATCGACACAAACCAATTTCATAGCATGATGTGTGTAAATGTTTAAATTCATGTAAGACCTATCTATCTATCTATCTATCTATCTATCTATCTATCTATCTATCTATCTATCTATCTATCTATCTATCTATCTATCTATCTATCTATCTATCTATCTATCTATCTATCATTTTTTTCTGTGAATCGGGCATCTATTATACATCCGTCCTGCAGGTGGCGACAATGAGTCGATACGTTTCCTTCTTGTCTACGTCAAACCCGGAAGCAGACTGTCTGGTTCTGTTAGCAGAGTTAGCTTTGTTGTGTCTTCTTATCTGAGTGTTTGTGTCTCTGCAGCAACAATGTCTTCATCTCAGTCTCTGAGAGAGTTTATCAGGGAGCGACTGACCGCTGCTGCTGAAGAAATATTCACAGAGTTTGATAAAACCATCGTCCACTACGAGGAAGAGCTGGATCGTCAGCGCAGACTGCTGGAAATCTGCTACAAACCCCAGATAAACCTGCAGAGAATAGGTATGAACCACCAGAGGTACTGATGTTGGTTTACTGATAACAGAGCTGCTGGAAAAACGTCATAAGCCTAAAAGGAAGCGTTAAAATTAGATGTTTAGTACAAACGTAGTTAAATCAAGCAGCACCACTGAGCTATATTATACACTGGAGTGCTAATCGCCCGCTGTTAGAACGAGTCGCTGTGAAGCCACCAGCCGCCATATTGGTATTCCTTCTTTTCCTCCAGTAACTAGGGAATATGTGCGCTACAGCATCGAATACCGAGGATTTTCTCATGTTCAGGGAGGGCTTAAGACTTTTAAAATGTCAAATACCATTTACTTTTATGTTATGTTCTAAAACTATCAAGTACTGAGAAAGTCATGTGCTGAAATATTTTGCATTTTATTTATTTAAATATATATATATATAGGCCTATATAACATTTATAAATATATAAATAACAATATACAAAAACTAGGGCTGGGCAACGATTAAAATATTTAATCGCGATTAATCAGGGCGATTAATCAGGGCGATTAATCACATTGTATTTACAAACTCCAAGAATGAATTCAAAAGTAGTATAAAGAGCACTTTTATTTTAATGTTCTGCTGCCATATGAACAAAAGTGTTGTAACATTTGTAGCACTTATCAGTAACACATATTTAGTGTAAAGCTCAACTTAAACATGTAAAACAAAAAATAGCAATAATAATAAATTAAAGCTTATTGCCACTGACAGGGAATTCTCTTTATGGGGAAAAAATCTACCAAAAACAGGCAATTTCTGAGGTAACAGCAGGGAGCAGCATTACCATTTTATGTTCAATACCAAAGTTTAACTTGGCAGTGGTTACAACTAACTTGTTTCTGTCATATTCGTTGCTGGAAGAACTTTAAACTGAAATGCTTGCTAACTCGATATGCTTGCGTTGCTTGCGTTTATTTGACGTTGACACGCGGTTTTTTGTTGTGGTTTTCTCGCGTGCATATCCACCTTATTTTTGACGGAAACAGGGAGGCAGCGAGTTGACGTTTGTTTGGGCGAGACTTCCGCCCGCTCACTTCCTGTCAGTGTTTAGCTATCTGAGAAGCGGCTCATGCGGCTACTTCGTCTCAAATTACTCGTCATTATGACTTCGAGGAAGACTGGGATCATTTGTGTGGTTAGAGGTTGTCATAGTAACGGGTGTAAAAGAAAGGTTTATGTGGAGCAGGAGTGTTTTAATCATCGACCGTGTACAAAAGCTGTGGATACGAGGCGCCCTACTTCATTCACCCTCAGCCGAAGAATGAGGAATCCCTTCGCCTGTGGTTAAAAGCTTAAAATCTGAAGAAACCACCGAAGCGACCGTATGTTTTTTTCATTTTGTGGACAAAAGACCAACATAAGACCACATGACGCTAGAAAAGTGTCTGGGCTGCGAAGTTACATAAAAAAACAAAACCAGGAGACGTCAAGAGGAGAGGAGACAGGTAAGCTAATGTTTTGATATCCTCTCATAACATCAGTTAAATCCCAAACATTACAAAATTAACTGACCAGCAATCTAATCACAACGAGCCAACAGCCAGTATGTTTCTGAATCAGATAATTCATCAGCCTACCTTCCATAAGTCGCCGCTGCATGACTGAAGGCTTTCCCTGGAGCCGCAGCATCAGAGCGCTCTGAGGTCTCGTAGAGCCGATTGATGCAGTCAGAATCCAGCAGCGTGAACGTCGGACTAGTTTTAGCTTGAACGGACATCAGCCTCCATGAATACCAGGTCATCCATGTTGATATTTATTAACACCGATCCAACTCTTTCACTGCGGAGGTTCGCTTCGGTAAAGTCGCACAGCAGAGCCGTCCGCACCAAGTAACGACACAAAACAGGTTAAAATGTCCTCGTACGTTATATGAGGCCACTTCTTTGTATCATCCACTCACTCATGAATAGTTTGAAGCTGTGGCCCTGACCTGCCACTTCGATTGCTCTGCAAGTTTTGACACTGTTGCCGCGACAGTTGATCATTTCAGTCAAACTAATGTTATTTGGCCGAGGGAAGTGCTGAAACGGAAGTGCGGCACACACAAACGGAAGTTGGACAGACCATCACAAAATAAAAGCATGTGAGCAACATGCGTTAACGCGCGTTAAAGAAAATATCACCGTTAATAGTCTAATGAGTTAACGCGAAATTAACGCGTTAACTTGCCCAGCCCTAACAAAAACATATATTTACATATATGTATACATATATGCATATACACATACTTATATATACATATATATATTTAATATGAATAACAGGTAAAATATTACAGCACCTAATTTCCTAGTAGTTGATAGTGTTAGTACATCCACTGACTGTAGAATTACCTATGAAACGTCTTCCCACAGCCAGAAAACTGCTTGTTATTGCAGCCAAATCCTATGGGATTCTGTGAGAGTAGGGAGTAGCAAGATGGCGGCCAGTGACTTCAGTTTTTCGGCAAATCAGCACTCGAGTATAGCTCAGTGAGCAGCACCCAGGTTTCCGTAGGATATTGTGTTTATTAAAACTTCTCTTAGTAATACAGTTAAGATTGAATAGTTTTCAGTCAGAATTTAAGAAATATATCAGCGGTAGAACTACAAACTTTAATTTATTTTTTCGGGATTTTATTTGATAGATCAACCCAAAGTAGTGTTAAATCTGACAGAAAAGTAAAAAGATGCATTGTTTTCTAAATGTAAACAAATAATCTGAAAAGTGCTTAAGCCAATCCTCTGTAGAACTACCCTTAGCTGCAGTTACAGCTGCAACTCTTTCAACTCTTACAACTCTTTAGATACGTGTCTACCGATTTTGCTCATCTAGGGGCTGAAATATTTGCCCTTTCTTCTTTGCAAATTGGCTTAACCTCAGTTGGAGTGGAGAGAGACCATCTAAGAACATATTGAAGGAGAAATAAGAAAATTTTAATTATTTTAGATAGAACTAAATGTATCTTTTTTTTAATTGGAATACGGTATGACGTGACACACCATGTCTGTGTGTTGTTCTCCAGTCTCTTGTTTACAAAGCCGAGCCAGTGTCATAGATCAACTGGAGGCGAGATCAACTGGTGGTGGCAGCTGGAAAACGCAGATGAGTCTAAAGGGCAGGTGGCTGTGCGTCGATGCCTGTTTAAAAATGTGATCAATGTAACAGTTTAAAAAGTGTTAGAAATCCAGTTTGTTGAATACCTTTATGTTGCCACTTGGAAAGAATGTTTCAAATATCTGAGGATCGCAGAGCAGTATTCAGTGGCAAGAATGTTGTTTTGGGATCTCTGCCGCTGACCACAAAATAATAACAGAGAAAGTCTGGGCTGTTACCAGATCCTAGTAGGGTTGTCAAAAGAATCGATACTCAAACGCTGTATCCGGATACAATTGTACTTTCATGCTCGAGCTTAATTCAGGGCTGATAGGACGCTGAGTTTGGTCACCTGATTTATATCACCTGTTCAGAAACTGAAAACTCGTATGACAGCGTGAGGTAGAATTATTCAGAGTAGCTGCTTTCTACTCAGGCTAGAGTGGCCATTCTTTCTGATATGAGTTCCTGGTCTTTGGGGCTTAAATCATGTGAACCTGCTGCTATGTTCCTGTTCGTCGCTAGCTGGGTTTAAGAGACAGACAAGAGGGGAGGCTGAAGGGAGCGTTGGCATCTTTAGATTGCGTTGAATGCAATGATGGAGTAGCAGCAGGACCTGTGATTAAGCTGGAAGCTAAGATTTTTGAGGTGTGACAGGAACGTTGTCATCAATAAAGGTTGACTGGTTGTTTAGTTGAGGGCAGGAGAGGAGGATGCTGAGCTTGTCCCTAACCTTTACCTCTTGAACGATATATATTGCTTATTGGCTCTCCACACACTTCTATCAATCTGATGCTCACAGGAGGATCAGATTGATAGAAGACAGATCTTTTTCATGCCTGACAACACGTCTTTATGTTCCTGTACTAGAGTTTGCTCTCCTGCTATTTTATGTACACCTCCTACAGACCTTTATCTTGACTTTAAGCTGTTTTTATACTCCTCAGTAATTCCCTGTGTACCTTACTGGAGGCTCTTCTTATTAAATGGTTCCTTTCAGGTGAATGGACAAATGTGACATGTTGCTGTTTAATTGAAAGCCACAGCCTAAAATTAGATTATTTTTTATCAAAATGTTTTGTTGGTTTATAAGGCTGCTCTGCTCTCTGAACATTACTCTGATGGTTTGGTGATCCCTCATATGTGTCCTCTAATATCCTATTTAGTTCTTTTTTCCATTAAGCAGATGAAAATTTTGTGCTCTTGGCAGTTGCCAGTATTCACACTTTGTGTGGTCGGATAATCGGCCACATGGATGGACATTTTTCTCAAAAATGTTGTTTGTTTTTGGGGTTTTTTGCCGGTAGAGTAGTGATTTAACATCAAATACTGTGATATTTAGGGAGATGTAATTTTAGGTCACATCCATCCGCCCCACCAGCACATTGATGAAAGTTTCGTTTCCCAACTTTTCAAATCCTTACCATGAGAACAAAGTAATTTTAAATTAAATAAAGAGGTATCTGTTGCAATATCAAAATGTCATGTTTTTTGTATTTATTTATTTTTATTAAAGGCTTTTTTAGCATTTTGACTTTACCAAGTCCATACCAGGAATCAACTCTTCCATTATAAAAAATGTTTAAACATCTTTTAGTAGCTGAGTCCATTCTATTAACACCTGTACAAGTTTTTCCTTTTAAACAGCAGCTGCTCAAAGGAACCATGTAACCATTACTTCCTGTAAAATAAAAATCTGTATTACCTGAATTATTACTGCAAAAATAAGCATATGTGTGGGTACTTAGAAACTTTAGGGTTTTATAATTTCAAAACATCTTTAATTTGTTAAAATATAAAAAGTTAATTAATCTTGTGATATACTCACGGAAATTCAATATGATTTATGTTTGTTCTTCTGCCTCTTCAGTTCTCCCACAGCATTATATTTGGAAGGAGGAGGAGGTTCCCACTGAACATCACATCTGCAGCCAAGAGAGTAACTCCAGTTTGGACCAAGAAGAGCCACAATCTTTTTTGACAGAGGAGGAACTGAAGAAACCCAAATCTCAACAGATAAAAGAGAGCAGGGCTAAACTAGAACCACCACAAATAAAGGAGGAACCACAGCATCCAGCAATAAAGAACGAAGAGGAGCAACTCTATATTAGTCTGGAGAAAGAGCAGCTGGGACAGCAGCAGTCAACTGATTCCTTTACAGTAGTTGCTGTTTACAAGGAAACAGACCACAGGGTACCAGAATCATACAAGGACCAACTCATCGCTCAGATTTTCTCTGAGTCTGAGAAACAAAAACAGGAAAGGAGCGACCTTGAAGATTCAGAATCAAGTACTGATGAAGAAAATAAGAGCTTTCAGCAAATCAGATGTGATGTAGAGGATCTGGTCAACACAGAAGTGGAAAGACGGGAGACAGTACACACAAATGACAATATTTCAGCTTGTAAAATTTGTGGTAAAAGTTTTGCTAAGAAGCTTTTAAGTGATCACATGAGAATTCACACTTGTGAGAAACCTTTCTCATGTCTGACTTGTGGAAAAAGTTTTACAATGCAGGCACTCTTAAAGCTTCACATAAAATCTCACACAGGTGAGAAGCCGTTCTCATGTTTGACAGGTGGAAAAAACTTCAGTAATCGAGCGAGATTATACCGGCATACAAGAACCGATAGAGATGAAAAGCCTTTTTCCTGTATGACTTGTGGAAAATGTTTTAATCGCAAAAGTCATTTAACTGATCACATGAAAACTCACACGGGTGAGAAACCTTTCTCATGTATGACATGTGGAAAAAAATTTCATATAAAAGCAAGTTTATCTCGGCACAAAATAATCCACACAGGCGAGAAGCCTTTTTCCTGTATGACTTGTGGAAAACGTTTTAATCGCAAAAGTAATTTCATGGTTCACATTAAAACTCACACAGGTGAGAAACCTTTCTCATGTATGACATGTGGAAAAACTTTCAGCATAAAAGGAAATTTATCTCGCCACTTAAAATCGCATACAGGGGAGAAGCCTTTCTCATGTTTGTATTGCGGAAGAAATTTCCGTGATAGACCAAGTTTTTCTCAGCACATAAAAATCCATACAGGCAAAAAGTGTTTTTCTGTATGATTTTTGGACTATTTTAATGGGGCATTCTTCAAATTATGTCACATTTGCCCAGAAACATTCCGGTTTCCCGGCTGATTGGACAAGCAGACGGCAGAGCAAATGTAGAGACCACATTCAGGTGTCTGCTCAGATTCCACAGTAAAGTCCTCTCTGTTAAAAGCTCGTATCCAACAGTGACATTTCTGGGCAATCCTTCGAGGTTTTGAAAAATCCACGGGGAGAAAAACTCCCTTCATGTGGTCACGATCATCATATTATTGTGTATCAGAGTCCAGTACTGCAGATGTAATCATCCTGCCCTCTGCCCATGATGGGTTTTGATATGATTTGTTAATATTCTCGTAAAATATTTAGTGCAGTTTCTCTTATTAGTTTTCTGCTAGAACTTTAATGCAGTGTTGTGCTGTTGCTTCAAGAATGTAAATGTTTTATTTTGAACGTTAAATTATTTCTTGGTGTGTGTTTTATCTGCTCTCTGCCCAGCTATCTTTCTTGGTTCGCTGTCTGGGCACAACATTCAAGTAGCTTAACAGCAATACTCAATTTCTCTGTTACTGTAAACATCATTGTACTGTAACTGCTCAAAAACACAAATCTGGATTGGTTAGAGTACCAAAATAATCTGTAATGCTCTGTAGCAAAGATAGACATCCATAGATGTCAATCTTAACCTGCAGTGGCTCACACCTTTTCATTCAGTTTCAGCATTAAGTTTAATTTAGCTCACATCTTTTCAGTTAAAGTGAACTTGATCAAACTGAAAAAATATTTTGCTGTTCTCATAGATTTAAAAAAATATCTTTGGAACATTTGTTTAAAGCCATGTATCCCACAAATATTAGCAAGGATGGAAAAAGTTTCATTGTACAGTTAGTTATTTTTAAAAAGAAAAAAAAGCATTATGAAGGGTTAAAATAATTTCTTTACTAACTGTATATGATGTAAAATGACATGTTATGTATTGTAGTTTGCTGTATGTTGGCTAAACTTTATTACCATGCATATAGGGTCCCATTTGTGAAGTTACACAGTCAGTTTTTTGGGTAATTTAGCCTTTCATATGAGATAATTTTTTATCATATACTTTATATATAGATTTCACAGTTTGTAAGAAAATACTTGATTAGAAGCTAAATATTTAGTTTGCAAACTATTTTATATAATTATTTTAATATTTAGCTAAAAATGTAGCTATTTAGGATCTACAGTAGGGAGCTTTTCCCAATTTCCAGGGACAGTCCCCTTTTTCAAACCCCCTGAATTTGTTTGAGTGAGAACCAAATGTTGTGCCCAACAATATATATTTTGATTGCTGGTCATGCTGATGTTAGCAATATAGAAAGTATTACAACCAGAGTTAAGCTTGCCGTTATGCCACACCTGTTATCCCTGTGCTCCCCAACAGCTTAATCTACTATATCGTTGTCATATAGATTGTAATTTGAAAAATGATGTTAATGACTGGATTGTATCCTGGCTACCCTGCTATCCTCACCAAGTTTGTTGTGTTTTGTTTATTTTATTTTTTAAAGAGTTAAATCAGGAATGAAAGCAAAAACAATGTAATGTAAGTAAGCTATTGTACTTGCTTTCTCAATAAACAAGTTAATATGAAAAAAAAAAATTTTCAATCGGTCTTCGTTGTGTCTTCTTATCTGAGTGTTTGTGTCTCAGCAGCAACAATTTCTTCATCTCAGTCTCTGAGAGAGTTTATCATGGAACGACTGACCGCTGCTGCTGAAGAAATATTCACAGAGTTTGATAAAACCATCGTCCACTACGAGGAAGAGCTGGACCGTCAGCGCAGACTGCTGGAAATCTGCTGCAAACCCAGAGGTACATCAGAGGTACTAATGTTGGTTTACTGATCACAAAGCTGCTGGAAAAAATGAACGAGCCTAAAAAGGAATTAAAATCAGATGTTTAGTATAAATGTTTAGATAAATCAAGTATCACTTTTAGATTTCCATAGGGTATTCTGTTTATTAGAACTTCTTTCAGTATTGCATTTAAGATTGAATAGTTTTTATGTGATAGATCAACCCAAAGTAGCGTTAAATCTGACAGAAAAGGAAAAGGAGACATTGTTTTCTGAAATATAAACAATCTGAACAGTGTGACCTGGTTTTGTATTCAGCCTGTTTAAGCCAATATTCTGTAGAACTACCATTTGCTGCAGTTGAAGCTGCTATACTTTCGATGTATGTGTCTAGCAATTTTGCACATCTAGGAGCTGAAGGTTTTAACCTGACTATCGCCAGATGGATGTAGATCCATGGAATCACTGTCTTGGGAGGGATTTCAATACCACACAAAATTAATGAGCCAGTCAGGGTGGCCGGGCAGGACGTTTGTAGAGATGATGTATCAGAGAAGCAACTGTTTTGATTCAGACAACAATGGCGGCTCCCGGCGAGGAAGCAAGGGTGATCAGACGTCTCCAAGTGCCCGTTTGGATGACCTGTGCCCTGCAAAAGCTGTCCCAGAAATGTCCCCGATTTTACTGTATAATTTTTATGCAGTTATACCTGTATTATGAATATTACTATTAATTATAATTCACAATTATAATACATAATTCAAAATCAAAGGATAGCTATGACGAAAGTTATTTAAATGGTTGTGATCAAGGGCTATGATCACAACCATTAAATAAATGAAAATGGAAAACAAATGAAAATAAATGTCAGTCAAAATGGATTTATTGTAGAGGTAGCAATTTGTAATCAATTCACAGTTGATTCGAAATTCTATTGGTTCCAACACTGAGTGATCACAATCAACATGTCAGCACTTTGATGTAACAGCATTGAAGGGATTCTGGCAATATAGTTCTGAGCAGTGTGCAATTTGCAAAAAAAAAAACAGAGGGGGGGATAATTTCAAAAGTTGTATTAATGAATCAAAGTTTTATTAATAATGGTTAGCTAGCAGGTGCTCTTTCAGATAGCTATAGCTAGATCCAGTAGGTTAGACTTTTGTTTTTAAACTTGCGCCATCTACTGTCGGGACTCAGGAGTGGGTATTAATTTACTTTAACCGCTTTGAGCAGAAAATGTAATAAAACTCTTTAAATACAAACAACAAAATGAATTTGTTAAGGACACAAAACATGTATTAATATCAATTTTGAAAAATCCATCATATTCAGGGGTTAAAGCAAAAACATTCAATTTGACTGAAAACATTTTCTAGTCAGCCCATATATTCCCGGGTCGTGGACGTCATGCCACCTTAGTAAACTTGTTTGCTTATTGTAACAAGTCCACTTTAACCAAATCTGACAGTTCCATTGACAATTCCTATCTCTCTCCCACTTTCCAGCTTCAGAGCCTTTGCACCATCATGGACAGCCCTCTGCATAATCTCATTCACTTTCCACATCCATAACATCACCTGGTTAACTTTCATATTTGCAGCATCAAGCACGTTCTTCCTTCACACTTTTGCCAAACTGGTCCACAGTCCACTCACCTTTCCACTTTACAATTTCAAAACCCTCCATAAACTGCAGCTAATTCAAAAGACAAATAGATATACAGGGTCGACCCGAAAAAAAGTAAGGAGATTTTGATTCTCCTATTGGCTAAAGATTAGATCTAGGCTAAATTAAGTGTTGCTGTAAGTGAGACGCTTTCTTCTCAAAATATCAGTGGTTGAACAGAGTGTGAGAGGTTTGAATGGAATTTATGTTGAAACCGAGAAATGATTGAATTTATGTGTTTGTTCACGTCAGAAAAATGTAGAATTGGATACTAACTTAAATGCCAAGAAGCCTTGAAATGGTGAGGCGAAAAATAAATTAAAACGAAATAAAAAAGATAAAAACATAGACAAAAAAAGATATGTTCGGAAGAATTGGCCAAATGAAAACCAGATTGACAAACTGGTAATTTTATGGCTGAGGTGTTGCGCTACCTCTTGAGAACTTGGGACGCTCATAAAGAAGCAGGGGATAGGCTTGTAATAGAGAAAGAAAGAAAAGAGATTAAAAAGGGGCCCCAGGAGAACAAATAAATTGTTTTCTAGTATCAGAACTAGGTTCTGATACACGACGGTCAGACGAGGAGATTTTAAAATAAGGATACATTCCGTCGACTACGGAAAGGACGAGGGTCTCTCTGTGACGCGCCAGGCTGTTTGTCTTAAATGTTATGTTTGTTACGTCTTGTCTAATATTTTGAATGTCTCGGTTCTGAATGAGATCCATGCTGTGTGACAGAGCGTGAGAGAAACTGGTGAGGCCTGCGGATCTGCAGAGAGTGGGGGTTTGTCTGTGTGTGTCTTCATGAGGGTGTGAATTTCTCCACGTGCGTGGGCCTAAAGATAAGAGCAGTGACTGGGGGGGCAGATTTAATTTTGTTAAGTAAAAAGTGATAAGTAAAAATATGGGTGAAAATAAAAACTAAAGGGGAATTTGGAAATCATTGGAAAAAAGGTTGATACATTAAAGGTTAGTAAGTGGTTAGAAGTTTGGGAAAGTTGTTGAAAATTTGGCAGAACATTAAACATCTGTTTGAGGCATTATAAATTGGGAAAAAACAAAAAAGGGAAAATGCCTTCTGTTAGAGTGTAATTTTAACTAGCATTATCTATTGCAAAATAGCGTTTTAAAATGCCTAATGAATGTATATACTTTCAGACATGAAATATAATTTGCGATTAAATAGTGATTAAACGGTTTTCATTGTTTGATAGCCCTAGTTATAATAGATAAATAAATAGATATAATCCGTCAGACTTCAATCTAGCTGTTTAATAGTGAGTAGTAAATCCTATCAGCTTTTGCTCATTTGCAGGCCTGGGAAAACCACAGAAAGCTGAACTAAACAGAGTTAAAAGTTGGGTTAAACTGTACCTTAATAGTGTGTGCAAACTGATATTGCGATTGATTTGACCGATTTTGTTAACCCTGCATTTAGTCATGAGTCAGTTTTGAAGTTATCCTCAAAAGAAGCAGCTAAAATTGAGGAATTTATGACTAATGTTAATGGTTTGCATTGTTTTATTATAGATACTGATATTGCAGAACGACAGAAACTAGTAGATACAGAAAAGATTTCGGGATCATCACAGGACGGTCCCCAAACTATTCATTATATCTAATCACATTTTACAGTCCCACGAAATGCAGATGCCCCTGTCACACAGTAATTTAAGAACACAGGAGTTTTCTAGTTGTTCACTTGGTAACATGCAACTTCTGGTGAATAAACTCCCCAGTATCAGTGCTGGTGGTCGAGCATGGCTGGCTGAATTACAAAATATAACCAATGGCTTACAACTGGCTATCCGTGATTTGAGAGCCATTTTAAGACTTTCTGTGTCTGCGTCTGTACTTGCTGTCATTGAAAATGTTGCTCAATCGTCCCACATGCCTGATGAAACTTTATTGTCTTCAGTAATTTCTTCCTTGGAAGATGCAATTGTACAACACTTTCCATTATCCACATCAGTTGAGCTTCCTAAATTTGACTGGGACCCACAACAGCGTCCTGCAGATTACATAACTCAAGCTGCAGAGAAATTGATCAAACACACAGGTGTGGATCCTAAAACAAATTGCTCCAATCTGGGTGAATTATTTAGAGGGGCAGTTTTGGATGGGGTTCCTTCTTTAGTGTCCCTGCTTATGAAACAAAATCCTGATATGCCTGGGTGTTCGTATGCTCGCTGGGAAACCTGTTTGATCGACTATTTGCATGTGGCTCAAAGGGAGGACAGGAAGTCGAAGCAAGACTTAGAGGACTTGCAACTTCAATTACTTAAATTACAATTACTAGAAGCAAAGCAGAAAGTGACCAAGAGAGAGCAGGAGATGACACAAAGAAATGTCTCTGCGGGTGTATCATGTGGTGCTCAGACCCTGACGGTTCCACCACAGTCTAATTTCATTCATGGAGGGGGGCCACCTCCTCCGCTTTTCTGTTCTGTATTGATTCCAGATTTGTTGTTCCTGTGTATGGACGCGGATCTCATTGTGACAGTCAGTGCAGACATGGAGACAGGACCAGGAGACCGAGTAGACGGGGCGGACATGTCAGAACTTTTCGACCATCTACGAACATCTGCTTTAAATGTGGTCTCTCTGGGCAATGGGCCAGGGACTGTTTCGCATCACCAAATCCTGGCATGAAATCCTGGCATGGGCTCACCTCCAGAAGGTCAGTACCCCAGAAAGGGGATAACGCTCCCATGAACAATGTTTCCTCACCCTGGAGAAGTGGCCAGCGCTGATGAACAGCGCAGATCCCAAACTGTCAAGGGAAGTGACTGTATGAATTTTTGCACACATTGGAGCCACCTGTTTCATCAGACACTGAGTCATGGACTGAGACTTTGTCACTGAGGTGCTTGCAGAGACGTTGCAGCGACCTACTGCCACACTGGGGGAAGAGATGTACAGTTCCATGCATGGAAGCCTTTGAATATGAAGTCTTACCTCCGATCTCATGTTTGCCTGATCTGTTGCATGTCAATCCGAGTCCATCTCAGGTGCCGCAGCCTGGTATCAAACATTTTCTAAGGTAATTCAGACAATTATTTTTAGCCATATACTACTGAATAAATTTAATGGCATGTGATATTGGATGACATGTGTTCTCATATTTTTTGTGTCTGAGCTCCTAGGCAAACGGAACTGGAGCTGAATTATCCTTTCTAAAGGCAGCCGCTTGATCATACCCCAGCGCACAGGTTTGCGGTTTTGAAAATATAGTGCTGTCTATTTACTTTTCTGTTATATATCTGATAGGTCCTTTTAAACATGAGTTTTAACCGTGTAGATCATCATTAAACAGCAGCTGGTGTACTTTACCAGCACAATTATGGGCAGCAAATTCCCTGGGGTATGAATATTTTTAGGTGATATGTTCACATTTAGGTTTCTGGGAATTCTGCTTTACAACTGCATGTCATAAATTTTTGCAAGGGGGTATGCAAACGTCCTGAGGAAACAGGTTTATGGTGTTTTTCTGGAATGCAGAGTGGGTGCCTTGGTGTCTACATCCTGTGTTTACACAAGATACCAGGGACACTTTTTAGGTTACACAAATTAGTTAAGTTATTTCTTATTAGCTCACAAGTATTGAGATTTTTCTATTGTACGTATAACTGTTGCCTGCTAAAACATATCAGATTTTCACAAGAATTTGCTGTTACCAGGTGTTTTATTCAGGTAAAACCCAATATTTTATCAGTATGTAAGTACCTTGGAACATTCAGCATTCTCATAACATCAACTTGCTGTGAGCAAATTAGTTTACAGTCATCATTTCAATGGGTACACTGATCTTACACAACTTTTGGAGGACTTCTTGCAGATCTGTGGGATTATGAAATTGCATTATGTTTTGATCTGAATCCAGGATATAGGGCAGTGTTTTTCATACTTCAATTCAGATAATTATTTGCAGTTAATTGATTCCCTGCGATGACTAATACTATTCTTTGTTAATGTTTTGTAACAAAATGAATTTTGTTCCAAGCAGAGGGATATGACATAAACATTTATATGATAACACTGTATCGTAAAGTTATATAGATCTTAAACTTTATATCAACCCTTGGCACAAGTAATTTGGATGAAGGGTTCTTGTGCAGGACCCCACGGGGGTATGTAACTGCGTTGTAAATCAGATAACAGTTGTTTAAACAAAAAGAAAACCCCCACAAAAGACCTTACCGATGGCTCTCTGGAATGTTGGTTCAAGTGACTCCCCAAACAGGCCGGAACCATAAATTAGAGTTAGTGGGCAAGTGTCAGACACCACGTATCTGATAGAGACAGATTCTATGAGGGGGGTTCTTGGAAAAAGGCTTAAACATTTTAAGCAGGACAATAAAGTGAATGTTAAATTAAACAGAAAAACTACATAAACTACAAAAAACTGGATAAAACAGAGATAAACAGAGGGTAACTTAATGCATATTTAGTTTAGTTTAAAATCATTGGTGTGTCAGGTGGGTTAGTTAAGGTTTCAAAGCCACATATATCTGTTGTAGTAAACCGGATCAGGATTTGTAACAACTGGATAAAACGATAGGTGAACAAAATGGGGGTTTGCTTTTTCTCTCAGATTAAAAATAGGAACTTTTTCGCAGCATAGACATCTGAGTATGGAGTAAAGGGTACAGAAGTAAAGTGTGGTGACGTGCTGAAAGGTTTTGTGTGGAGTGGTGTGATGGATGGTAATCTTTAATCTGTACTCCAAAGAACATTCTGACATTATTACAGGATAACTGTACTTGGATTTCAAAACTGCATTAACTAATCTTTGATTTTACAGACAGGGGGATCTTCACCAGAGATTAACGTATTCGTGTGGTTGCTGTGAAAGTGAAATTGCGATAAAATGTCTCATTAACTATTACATTTATAAAATAGGTTTCCCATAGGCTGGAGATGGAACAATGGAAGGTGGTAAGGATTAATGGGGAGAATTCTAAACACAATTGGCTAAAATTCTGTGCACAGACTAAATTGAAAATGGGGTGAAAAAGCTGTGAAGTGTGTTTCTTGTGGGAGTGTTCAGTTAATTTCATTACAGGATATGTTTCCATATCACTGAAAGGAGCTTTTCAGGACCGAAGTCAACCTCCGGAATCACAGGTAGCACACAACATTTGATATCTAAGCGGTTGTCGTGTAAGTTTCAGGAGACATAAAATTAGGAGAGTCCAAGTATGTGAAGGGAGTCCACCAACCCCCGACCTCGAAGGATGCACGCTAAGGTCATCACAGACAGATGTGGCGGGCCAAAGGGTCAGGGGCCCTTCACATTCCAGGAGCCATGTGTACCAGCAACGGAGGGTTTAAGGGAACAATACCAGGCCAGCCTTCGGGTCAGACTGGTTGACTGGAAGGGTTTTCAACTGCCACCCACCCGTGCCATCCGGCAACGAGAGCAGCTCGAGGCGCCGATAGCCACTCGCGGATGAGGCAGCTGGAAGTTTATTTTGTTTTCGTTTTTTATTTTTAATAAAGATTAACATACAGTTGTGTGGAGACTGCGGTTGGAACACTGACTCTTTAAACCTTCTTCTTTAAAGGCGAGAAGAAGACATCTCCGAGACGCAAGACATCATGACCACAATTGAATGCATTGTGTAAAAAAGAAAAAAGAAAATGAGAGTTTTGTAACCACTGCATATGTCTTATAAGTTCCATATTCATAAGGTGTTCAATATTAGTATTGTTAGACTCTTGGTTCTGCATTGCATGATAATATTTTTATTCTGTGGTTTGATCTGAATGTAGTGCTTTCATGGGTTATATTTATTTCTAAGAAGACATTTTGTTAATCTAGGTTAGGACTCTTAAAGTCATATTTAGATCATATAATAGTTTCTGGTAGTTGCACATTTATCTCAGCCTTGCACCTCTCGGATAAAGGTGCTTACTTTTCTTAGTTCTAGTAGGTTAGAGATTCAGATAGGTTTAGTAGCTTTTTAGCTTATACTTGGGTTATTTTACATTTAAGGGGAACATTTGAACTTCATTTGATTTCATAAGTCGCCAACAGAGGGGACAGTGGGTTACAATATTACATCTTACTATTTACATTTTGTTTAAGGGTTTCAAGACATAGACTTAGTTTAGCCTAGTTATTGGTTTGATCTAAAAGAGAAATCAAAACAGAGGGGTTGTTAAGAATTAAAAATATATCTTAGTTGGGGTTACTGAGGAAAGCAGAGTGGTGTCTGTCCCTCCCTGCTCCAGCGTAAGATAAACATGGAGTTTTATTGCTGAGGGGGTGGGTCAGAAAGAGAGTTCCTTTGTTCAAAACAGATTTTCCCCTCCTCCAAGAAACATGGGATGGTCTCACCCTTAAAAAGATGTGTTCAGACTTTTTAAAGATTAGACAGACTTCTCCACCGCGGTGAGAAAACATCTTGTATGGTAATGTACTCTGTCTCCATATTTAATTTATATGAATTAAATATGCACTTAAACTGTTCTACCTCTGATCAATGTTTCCTCATTTATTGCCAAATCTAAAACCGGGGTAAAAATGGGCCTTTAGTAGCGAAGTAGGATTAGGCCAATACTACAAAATCCACACTAGCCACTAGCACTGTTGGCTAAGGATAGGTAGTCAGTTAGCCACGAGTGACTTCACAACAACCTGCAGCTAAGGGCCTCGGGATAGCTTCAGCAAAGTTATCAACCAATACCAACACCGATTAGCTTAGCTAGCTTGTGCTCCGCACAAAATGGAGACTCTGATGACGTGTGGCCTCTGGCCCCTACTTGCCTTGTGCCAGATGGCAGCTCTGAGATCACAGGCTAACTCACTAGCCTAACGTGAAGGCGGACTTTGAACGAAGGGCGGTAACCAGTTGAGACAAAGACTTCAACGAAACCGCGGGAAAACTCGGAAAGGCCGAAGCAGGAAACCAGGAAGAGAGGGCAGAGAAGTGTGGGAAAAGTTCTCAAAAAGGGAGCTTAGTGGTGCACAGCTCAGTGTCTTTGGATCTCAGCCAGGGGTTTGTTTGAATCCACAAGCACCCGTCCACTTAGCATTCAAGCTCAATGTGAACGCACGTTAATGTTCAGGAAGCAGAACTTAGCAGAGCAAACTTTTAAACCAATAAAACATTTAGTTAGAAAATAAACTATTTATAGGCTGCCGTTTTCAATTAAAGAGCACAATGGCACAATCTGGCCGTTGACTTGAAAGGATCTATTTAATAAGAACAAGAAGAGCCTCCAGCGAGGTAGTCAGGGAATTATTAAGTAGTTTAAAAAAACAACTTAAAGTCAAGATAAAAGACTGTAGGGAGGTGGACATTGAAAAGCTGGAGATCAAACTCCAGTACAGGAACATAAAGTTTTGCGCGGAAAGGGCCGCGTCACCAAGACAGTGCTGCGGGAAACCCTGCATTTGGCTTATTAGTGGGCCGGCCGCGCACACTCGACGATCAGGCCGCCTCGTGATTGGCCGGCCCAAACGGCCCTCGACGGCCCGCGGCCCTTCTGGCATCTGCCCAAATGCCAGACCGTCCAGTCCGTCACTGCTACCAAGACAAGTCCAGAACGGATTAAGCCTGGAGAAAAGGGAATGGCGAGGCTGGAGAGGCCGTTAAGTGAAAGTGTCACTAGTAGATTGTACTGCTATATTTTTCGACAGTCGCCTGCTGTGCGAACGGCCAGCGATGATGTCAGGCGAGTGACAGCAAGCAAAAGTGGGGACTTTGTCGTGGCAATGTGAACGCACCTTTCCTCTGATGGTTCGGTGCTCTCCTCATGTGTTTAGTTGATTTTCTGTTTAGTAGAGGATAATTTTGTGCTCTTGCCAGTAGTCAGTATTAACACTCTGTGTGGTCAGATAATCTGTCACAAGAATGGACATTTTTCCCAATACATTGCTTATTGGTTGTTGTCTTTTACAAGTAGTGTTGTGAGCTAATGATAAATACTGTTATATTAATGGAGATCTAATTTTATGTCTTATCCATCAGCCCCACTAGCACATTGATGAAGGTTTTGTTTCCCAGCTTTTTAAATTATTACCATGAGAAAAAAGTACAGTAAAGGTAAATAATTAATGTTACAATATCCAAATGTTGTGTTTTGGATTAAAGGCCTTCCAGCATTTTGACTTTACCAGGTCAATCCAGGGCATAGAACCCCTGAAAGGACGTGGTTGCGGGCTTAACAGCTTTACTAAGTCGTAATTGGTTGATATTCAAGATAGGGGCATAGCCTTGGACATTTAGTCATTTAGCCATTATAATCCAGAGTTTAACATTTGGCACTAGGATGTTTTTATTCCAATTCTGAAAAGTGCTTGAAAAATAACAAAATAAAAATATTTTTTGTACAAGCATGGATTTTATTAGTGTCATTTATTGCAAAATTGCATGTTAAAATGCCCAAACAGGCTATTACACTTTCAGAAATAAAAGGAGAAAATATGCGATTAATCTCGAGTTAACTATTGACATTATGCGATTAATCTTGATTAAAATTTGTAATCATTTGACAGCCCTAATATATATATATATATATATATATATATATATATATATATATATATATATATATATATATATATATATATATATATATATATTGTCCTATTATTTAGAGGATCAGTGTAAAAAGCAATAGAAAAAATATGAGGGACAGACATATAAAGGAGAGAATGGTCATGAGAGAGAAGTGTAGTGCAGGGGAAGACCAGAAAGCCACCATGGAGGTATTTCTCCATCATTAGCTTCCTTGAGTCTCATGTCAGAGAGAAGGACACGTCCTCCAACACGTCTCACGTCTATTGAAGAAACCTCCTCTGCTCACCTTCTGAAACCTTTATTCTGTTCCTGAGCAAAGTATCTCCCAGAAAATGCAATGTGGTCTTTCTCCAAAGTTCTAAGTCATTTACTTAATTCTGAGCTTGTGTTTTAATTTACATTCATGTTGTGAAGAATTCTTGCCTAGTGTTTAAGATGTGCTATTGTGTTCCAAGACATGGTACATAAAGTTAGATTAATATGGTAAAAAAAAAAGCAGAGTAGGAGTTTTTAAGGAGGATTGATACAGTCTTACCTATATATTTTAAATTAGGATAATTGTATTAAGGAAAGTAACGGCCATAATAGGCAATCGACAGAAACTAATTTCATAGCATGATGTGTGTAAATGTTTAAATTCATGTATGATCTATCTATCTATCTATCTATCTATCTATCTATCTATCTATCTATCTATCTATCTATCTATCTATCTATCTATCTATCTATCTATCTATCTATCTATCTATCTATCTATCTATCTATCTATCTATCTATCTATCTATCTATCTATCTATCTATCTATCTATCTATCTATCTATCTATCTATATTTTCTTCTTTTTTTTGTGTGTGTGTGACTCGGGCTTCTATTATACATCCGTCCAGCAAGTGGCGACAATGAGTCGATACGTTTCCTTCTTCTTTCCGTCAAACCCGGAAGCAGACTGTCTGCATGAACACCAAATCAGAGGGTTATTCTTTATTATTAAGATATCTTAAAAAGACTAATTTGATAAAACGGATTTATTTATTTTTATTATTATTTATAGTAGTAGGATATTAGAGTAGGTCATCCCGATTCACACTCCATTTCAGTTGGTGGCGGCAATGCACCAAAAGTTGCCATTAAACAAAAGAAGAAGAAGAAGAAGCAGCAGCAGCAGCAGCAGCAGACTGTCTGGGTATGTTAGCAGAGTTAGCTTTGTTGTGTCTTCTTATCTGAGTGTTTGTGTCTCTGCTGCAACAATGTCTTCATCTCAGTCTCTGAGAGAGTTTATCAGGGAGCGACTGACTGCTGCTGCTGAAGAAATATTCACAGAGTTTGATAAAACCATCGTCCACTACGAGGAAGAGCTGGATCGTCAGCGCAGACTGCTGGAAATCAGCTGCAAACCCCACACGAACCTGCAGAGAATAGGTATGAACCACCAGAGGTACTGATGTTGGTTTACTGATCACGGAGCTGCTGTAAAAACGCCATAAGACTAAAAGGAAGCGTTAAAATTAGATGTTTAGTATAAATGTAGTGAAATCAAGCAGCACCACTGAGCTATATTATACACTGGAGTGCTAATCGCCCGCTGTTAGAACGAGTCGCTGTGAAGCCACCAGCCGCCATATAGGTACTCCTTCTTTTCCTCCAGTAACTAGGGAATATGTGCGCCACAGCATCGAATAACGAGAATTTTCTCATGTTCAGGGAGGGTTTAAGACTTTTAAAATGTCAAATACCATTTACTTTTATGTTATGTTCTAAAACTATCAAGTACTGAGAAAGTCGTGTGCTGAAATATTTAGCATTTTATTAATTTATATATATATAGGCCTATATAACATTTATAAATATATAAATAACAATATACAAAAACATATATTTACATATATGTATACATATATGCATATACACATACTTATATATACATATATATATATATATTTAATATGAATAACAGGTAAAATATTTCAGGAACTAATTTCCTAGTAGTTGATAGTGTTAGTACATCCACTGACTGTAGAATTACCTATGAAACGTCTTCCCACAGCCAGAAAACTGCTTGTTATTGCAGCCAAATCCTATGGGATTCTGTGAGAGTAGGGAGTAGCAAGATGGCAGCCAGTGACTTCAGTTTTTCAGGTATTATATAGCTCAGTGAGCAGCACCCAGGTTTCCGTAGGATATTGTGTTTATTAAAACTTCTCTTAGTAATACAGTTAAGATTGAATAGTTTTCAGTCAGAATTTAAGAAATACATCAGCGGTACAACTACAAACTTTAATTTATTTCTTCAGGATTTTATTTGATAGATCAACCCAAAGTAGTGTTAAATCTGACAGAAAAGTAAAAAGATGCACTGTTTTCTAAATGTAAACAAATAATCTGAAAAGTGCTTAAGCCAATCCTCTGTAGAACTACCCTTAGCTGCAGTTACAGCTGCAACTCTTACAACTCTTTAGATGCGTGTCTACCAATTTTTCTCATCTAGGGGTTGAAATATTTGCGTCTAAGAGACAGACAAGAGGGGAGGCTGAAGGGAGCGTTGGCATCTTTACATTCGGTTGAATACAATGATTGAGTAGCAGCAGGACCCATGATTAAGCTGGAAGCTAAGATATTTGAGGTGTGACAGGAACGCTGTCATCAATAAAGGTTGACTGGTTGTTAAGTTGAGGGCAGGAGAGGAGGATGCTGAGTTGGTCCCTAATCTTAACCTATTGAACAATTTTATGAAATGTTTATTTCAGGATCGGGAGAGATCGGCAAACACAAATAAGGACTCAAACACTGTTTCTGTTTGAATATAAGGCACACATTTATTATTATTCCCCACAGAATACAGCACATCAAAACAACTAGCTCTTCACACACGCAAAGTAGCAAGCATTAAAGCAACAAGCTTTCAAACAGACGTGACGCTCAACAGATTCTCAGAATCAGCTCTTACCATTGACACGAACTGGGAGCCCTCAGTCCTAGGTTAAGATCAGCGTTCACGATGCCGGTATCCACATACGAACTCACGGCAGACTCACCGGGCTGAGGGCAGTCTCCTCTTTATATACTTGTAAACAAAGAGTCAGATGTGGAGCGAGAGTGGCCATCTCTCCCTCCACAGCTGCCCTGCCTCCCAAAGCATGTTTCCCAAACAGAACCCGTTCCCAGCATCTCAGCAGTGTGCGAAGCAAAATAATATGAGTGCACTCAGAATACAGCAAACATAAGCAAAATAAGAAATACAGAATCAGTCTTTCCCACAACACACTGTCATAGGTTCCCACCACAAGTTAAAACAAGTTATAGCAAAATAACACATGTTGTTCTTAGTTTTATGCGAACTCAAAAACAAGTAATATAAGTGAAACAAGTTTTCAAGGTTTTCCAATAATACATTGTTAAAGAGCAAAATAATTCTTTAATATATCAACAATATATTTAGCTTATTGGCTCTCCACAAACTTCTATCAATCTGATGCTCACAAGAGGATCAAATTGATAGAAGACAGATCTTTTTCATGCCTGACAACACGTCTTTCTGTTCCTGTACTAGAGTTTGCTCTCCAGCTTTTTTATGTACACCTCCTACAGACCTACAGTCCTTTATCTTGACTTTAAGCTGTTTTTATACTCCTCAGTAATTCCCTGTCTACCTTGCTAAAGGCTCTTCTTGTTCTTAATTAATGGTTCCTTTCAGGTGAATGGACAAATGTGCCATGTTGCTGCTTAATTGAAAACCACAGCCTAAAATTAGATTATTTTTTAACGAAATGTTTTGTTGGTTTATAAGGCTTCTCTGCTCTCTGAACATTACTCTGATGGTTTGGTGATCCCTCATATGTGTCCTCTAATCTCCTATTTAGTTTTTTTTTTCCATTTAGCAGATGATAATTTTGTGCTCTTGGCAGTTGCCAGTATTCACACTTTGTGTGGTCGGATAATCTGCCACATGGATGGACATTTTTCTCAAAAATGTTGTTTGTTGTTTGTTGTTTGTTTTTTTGCCGGTAGAGTAGTGATCTAACATCAAATACTGTGATATTTAGGGAGATGTAATTTTAGGTCACATCCATCCGCCCCGCCAGCACATTGATGAAAGTTTCGTTTCCCAACTTTTCAAATCCTTACCATGAGAACAAAGTAATTTTAAATGAAATAAAGAGGTAACTGTTACAAAATCAAAATGTCATGTTTTTTGCATGTTATTATTTTTTTTATTATTTAGCATTTTGACTTTACCAGGTCCATACCAGGAATCAACTCTTCCATTATAAAAAATGTTTAAACATCTTTTGGTAGCTGAGTCCGTCCTATTAACACCTGTAAAAGTTTTTCCTTTTAAACAGCAGCTGCTCAAAGGAACCATGTAACCATTACGTCCTGTAAAATAAAAACCTGTATTACCTGAATTATTACTGCAAAAATAAGCATATGTGTGGTTACTTAGAAACTTTAGGGTTATATAATTTCAAAACATCTTTAATTTGTTAAAATATAAAAAGTTAATTAATCTTGTGATATACTCACGGAAATCAATATGATTTATGTTTTTTCTTCTGCCTCTTCAGTTCTCTCACAGCATTATATTTGGAAGGAGGAGGAGGAGGTTCCCACTGAACATCACATCTGCAGCCAGGAGAGTAACTCCAGTTTGGACCAAGAAGAGCCACAATCTTTTTTGACAGAGGAGGAACTGAAGAAACCCAAATCTCAACAGATAAAAGAGAACAGGGCTAAACTAGAACCACCACAAATAAAGGAGGAACCACAGCATCCAGCAATAAAGAACGAAGAGGAGCAACTCTATATTAGTCTGGAGAAAGAGCAGCTGGGACAGCAGCAGTCAACTGATTCCTTTACAGTAGTTGCTGTTTACAAGGAAACAGACCACAGCGAACCAGAATCATACAAGGACCAACTCATCGCTCAGATTTTCTCTGAGTCTGAGAAACAAAAACAGGAAAGGAGCAACCTTGAAGATTCAGAATCAAGCAGAGATGAAGAAAATAAGAGCTTTCAGCAAATGAGATGTGATGTTGAGGATGTGGTCAACATAGAAGTGGAAAGACGGGAGACAGTGAACACAATTGACAGTATTTCAGCTTGTAAAATTTGTGGTAAAAGTTTTGCTAAGAAGCTTTTGAGTGATCACATGAGAATTCACACTGATGAGAAGCCTTTCTCATGTTTGACAGGTGGAAAAAACTTTAGTAATAGTGCGAGATTATACCTGCGAACAAGAACCGATAGAGATGAAAAGCCTTTTTCATGTATGACTTGTGGAAAATGTTTTAATCGCAAAAGTAATTTGACTGATCACATGAAAACTCACACAGGTGAGAAACCTTTTTCCTGTATGACATGTGGAAAACGTTTTAATCGCAAAAGTAATTTCATGGTTCACATTAAAACTCACACAGGTGAGAAACCTTTCTCATGTATGACATGTGGAAAAACTTTCAGCATGAAAGGAAATTTATCTCGGCACTTAAAATCGCATACAGGGGAGAAGCCTTTCTCATGTTTGTATTGCGGAAGGAATTTCCGTGATAGACCAAGTTTATCTCAGCACATAAAAATCCATACAGGCAAAAAGTGTTTTTCTGTATGATTTTTGGACTATTTTAATGGGGCATTCTTCAAATTATGTCACATTTGCCCAGAAACATTCCGGTTTCCCGGCTGATCGGACAAGCAGAGGGCAGAGCAAATGTAGAGACCACATTCAGGTGTCTGCTCAGATTCCACAGTAAAGTCCTCTCTGTTACAAGAATTGTATCCTACACTGACATTTCTTAGCAATCCTTCGAAGTTTTTAAAAATCCACGGGGGAAAAAACTCCCCTCATGTGGTCACGGTCATCATATTATTGTGTATCAGAGTCCAGTACTGCAGATGTAATCATCCTGCCCTCTGCCCATCATGGGTTTTGATATGATTTGTTAATATTCTCGTAAAATATTTAGTGCAGTTTCTCTTATTAGTTTTCTGCTAGAACTTTAATACAGTGTTGTGCTGTTGCTTCAAGAATGTAAATGTTTTATTTTGAAGGTTAAATTATTTTCTTGATGTGTGTTTTATCTGCTCTCTGCCCAGCTATCTTTCTTGGTTCGCTGTCTGGGCACAACATTCAAGTCGCTTGACAGCAATACTCAATTTCTCTGTTACTGTAAACATCATTGTACCGTAACTGCTCAAAAA
Organism: Fundulus heteroclitus; assembly: GCF_011125445.2. Lineage (NCBI taxonomy): Eukaryota > Metazoa > Chordata > Actinopteri > Cyprinodontiformes > Fundulidae > Fundulus > Fundulus heteroclitus. The sequence continues at coordinate 119,217 of NC_046372.1, forward strand.
CACAAATCTGGATTGGTTAGACTACCAAAATAATCTGTAATGCTCTGTAGCAAAGCTAGTCCTCCATAGATGTCAATCTTAACCTGCTGTGGCTCACACCTTTTCGTTCAGTTTCAGCATTAAGTTTAATTTAGCTCACATCTGTTCAGTTAAAGTGAACTTGATCAAACTGAAAAAAATATTTTGCTATTCCCATAGATTTAAAAAAATATCTTTGGAACATTTGTTTAAAGCCATGTATCCCACAAGTATTAGCAAGGAGGAAAAAAAGTTTTATTGTACAGTTATTTTTAAAAAGGGGGGGGGGAAAAGCATTATGAAGGGTTAAAATAATTTCTTTACTTAGTGTATATGATGTAAAATGACATGTTTTGTATTGTAGTTTGCTGTTTGTTGGCCAAACTTTATTACCATGCATATGGGGTCCCATTTGTAAAGTTACACAGTCAGTTTTTTGGGTAATTTAGCCTTTCATATGAGATAATTTTTTATCATATACTTTATATATAAATTTCACAGTTTGTTACAAAATACTTGATTAGAAGCTAAATATTTAGTTTGCAAACTATTTTATATAATTATTTTAATATATAGCTAAACATTTAGCTATTTAGGATCTACAGTAGGGAGCCTTTCCCAATTTCCAGGGACAGTCCCCCTTTTAAGCCCCCTGAATTTGTTTGAGTGAGAACCAAATGTTGTGCCCAACAATATATATTTTGATTGCTGGTCATGCTGATGTTAGCAATATAGAAAGTATTACAACCAGAGTTAAGCTTGCCGTTATGCCACACCTGTTATCCCTGTGCTCCCCCCCCCCCCTTCTTCCTCCCCAACACCCCAGAATCACTCCAGTTCCTTCAAACCATCATGAAGGAAATTCTTATTTTGTAATTCTCATGTAGCTGGAAGTGTCCCTGGGTTTCATTTGAGAAATCTGGTTAGCTTAATCTACTATATCGTTGTCATATAGATTGTAATTTGAAAAATTATGTCAATGACTGGATTGTATCCTGGCTACCCTGCTATCCTCACCAAGTTTGTTGTGTTTTGTTTATTTTATTTTTTAAAGAGTGAAATCAGGAATGAAAGCAAAAACAATGTAATGCAAGTAAGCTATTGTACTTGCTTTCTCAATAAACGAGTTAATATGAAAACATTTTTTTTTAATCGGTCTTTGTTGTGTCTTCTGAGCTGATTGTTTGTGTCTCAGCAGCAACAATGTCTTCACCTTAGTCTCTGAGAGAGTTTATTAGGGAGCGACTGACCGCTGCTGCTGAAGAAATATTCACAGAGTTTGATAAAACCATCATCCACTACGAGGAAGAGCTGGACCGTCAGCGCACACTGCTGGAAATCTGTATTAATATATATATATATATATATATAAAGCAATAGAAAAAAATATGATGGACAGATATATAAAGGAGAGAATGGTCATGAGAGAGAAGTGTAGTGCAGGGGAAGACCAGAAAGCCACCATGGAGGTATTTCTCCATCATTAGCTTCCTTGAGTCTCATGTCAGAGAGAAGGACACGTCCTCCAACACGTCTCACGTCTATTGAAGAAACCTCCTCTGCTCACCTTTTGAAACCTTTATTCTGTTCCTGAGCAAGGTATCTCCCAGAAAATGCAATGTGGTCTTTCTCCAAAGTTCTAAGTCATTTACTTAATTCTGAGCTTGTGTTTTAATTTATATTCATGTTGTGAAGAATTCTTGCCTAGTGTTTAAGATGTGCTACTGTGTTCCAAGACATGGTACGTAAAGTTAGATTAATATGGTAAAAAAAAAAGCAAAGTAGGAGTTTTTAAGGAGGATTGATACATTATTACCTGTATATTTTAAATTAGGATAATTGTATTAAGGAAATAAACGGCTATAATAGGCAATCGACACAAACCAAACTCATAGCACGATGTGTGTAAATGTTTAAACTCATGTATGACCTATCTATCTATCTATCTATCTATCTATCTATCTATCTATCTATCTATCTATCTATCTATCTATCTATCTATCTATCTATCTATCTATCTATCTATCTATCTATCTATCTATCTATCTATCATTTTTTTCTGTGAATCGGGCCTCTATTATACATCCATCCAGCAGGTGGCGATAATGAGTGGATACGTTTCCTTCTTGCCTACGTCAAACCCGGAAGCAGACTGTCTGAGTCTGTTAGCAGAGTTAGCTTTGTTGTGTCTTCTTATCTGAGTGTTTGTGTCTCTGCAGCAACAATGTCTTCAACTCAGTCTCTGAGAGAGTTTATCAGGGAGCGACTGACCGCTGCTGCTGAAGAAATATTCACAGAGTTTGATAAAACCATCGTCCACTACGAGGAAGAGCTGGACCGTCAGCGCAGACTGCTGGAAATCTGCTACAAACCCCAAATAAACCTGCAGAGAATAGGTATGAACCACCAGAGGTACTGATGTTGGTTTACTGATCACAGAGCTGCTGGAAAAACGTCATATGCCTAAAAGGAAGCGTTAAAATTAAACGTTTAGTATAAATTTTCTGTAGTTAATTCAAGTAGCACTCACAAGTAGGACTTAGACATCTTTATTTGTCATTTTGTATGTACAGAGTGCATACAGAACGAAATTTCGTTGCATACAGCTTGTAATTAAAGGATATTGTGTTTATTAAAATTTCTCTTATTAATGCAGTTAAGATTGAATACTTTTTACTCATAATTTCAGAAATACATCAGTGGTACAACTACAAACTTTTATTTATTTCATCAAGATTTTATTTGATAGATCAACCCAAAGATGAAAAGTAAAAAGATGCACTGTTTTCTAAATGTAAGTGCTTAATTCAATTCTCCGTAGAACTACCCTTAGCTGCAGTTACAGCTGCATCTCTTTCAACTCTTAAAACTCTTTAGATGCATGTCTACCAATTTTGCTCATCTAGGGGCTGAAATATTTGCCCTTTCTTCTTTGCAAAATAGCTAAACCTCAGTTGGAGTGGAGAGAGAGCATCTAAGAACATATTCTTGAAGGAGCAACAAGAAAAATATCATTATTTTAGATATAACTAAAAATATAGTGATGTGAAAAACTAAATTTATCTTTTTTTAGATGGAATACGGTATAACGTGACACACCATGTCTGTGTGTTGTTCTCCAGTCTCTTGTTTACAAAGCCGAGCCAGTGTCATAGATCAACTGGAGGCGAGATCAACTGGTGGTGGCAGCTGGAAAACGCAGATGAGTCTAAAGGGCAGGTGGCTGTGCGTCGATGCCTGTTTAAAAATGTGTTAGACATCCAGTTTGTTGAATACATTTATGTTGCAACTTGGAAAAAAAATGTTTCAAATATCTGATGATCGCAGAGCAGTATTCAGTGGCAAGAATCTTGTTTTGGGATCTCTGCCGCTGATCACAAAATAATAACAGAGAAAGTCTGGGCTGTTACCAGATCCTAGTAGGGTTGTCAAAAGAATTGATACTCAAACGCTGTATCCGGATACAATAGTACTTTCATGCTCAAGCTTTATTCAGGGCTGATAGGACGCTGAGTTTGGTCACCTGATTTATATCACCTGTTCTGAAACTGAAAACTCGTATGACAGCGTGAGGTAGAATTACTCAGAGTAGCTGCTTTCTACTCAGGCTAGAGTGGCCATTCTTTCTGATATGAGTTCCTGGTCTTTGGGGCTTAAATCATGTGAACCTGCTGCTATGTTCCTGTTCATAGCTAGCTGGGTTTAAGAGACAGACAAGATGGGAGGCTGAATGAAGCGTTGGCATCTTTAGATTGGGTTGAATGCAATGATGAAGTAGCAGCAGGACCTGTGATTAAGCTGGAAGCTAAGATATTTGAGGTGTGACAGGAACGCTGTCATCAATAAAGGTTGACTGGTTGTTTAGTTGAGGGCAGGAGAGGAGGATGCAGAGCTTGTCCCTAACCTTTACCTCTTGATCAATATATTTAGCTTATTGGCTCTCCACAGACTTCTATCAATCTGATGCTCACAGGAGGATCAGATTGATAGAAGACAGATATTTTTCATGCCTGACTGACAACACGTCTTTATGTTCCTGTACTAGAGTTTGCTCTCCAGCTTTTTTATGTACACCTCCTACAGACCTACAGTCCTTTATCTTGACTTTAAGCTGTTTTTATATTCCTCAGTAATTCCCTGTCTACCTTGCTAGAGGCTCTTCTTGTTCTTATTAAATGGTTCCTTTCAGGTGAATGGACAGATGTGCCATGTTGCTCTTTAATGTGCCCAACTAGCACATTGATGAAAGTTTCGTTTCCCAACTCTTCAAATCCTTACCTGTTACAGACTCAAAATTTCATGTTTTTTTTTTATTATTATTATTTTTATTAAAGGCTTTTTTAGCATTTTTACTTTACCAGGTCCATCCCAGGCATCATCTTTAAATATCTCTTGGTAGCTGAGTCCATCCTATTAACACCTGTAAAAGCTTTTCCTTTTAAACAGCAGCTGCTCAAAGGAACCATAACCTCGTGTAAAATAACAACCTGTTCTTAGATTTATTACAGCAGAAATAAGCATATGTGTGGTTACTTAGAAATTTTAGGGTTTAATAATTTCAAAACATCTTTAATTTGTTAAAATATAAAAAGATAATTATTCTTGTGATATATTCATGGAAATCAATATGTTTTTTGTTGTTCTTCTGCCTCTTCAGTTCTCCCACAGCATTATATTTGGAAGGAGGAGGAGGTTCCCACTGAACATCACATCTGCAGCCAAGAGAGTAACTCCAGTTTGGACCAAGAAGAGCCACAATCTTTTTTGACAGAGGAGGAACTGAAGAAACCCAAATCTCAACAGATAAAAGAGAACAGGGCTAAACTAGAACCACCACAAATAAAGGAGGAACCACAGCATCCAGCAATAAAGTACGAAGAGGAGCAACTCTATATTAGTCTGGAGAAAGAGCAGCTGGGACAGCAGCAGTCATCTGATTCCTTTACAGTAGTTGCTGTTTACGAGGAAACAGACCACAGCGAACCAGAATCATACAAGGACCAACTCATCGCTCAGATTTTCTCTGAGTCTGAGAAACAAAAACAGGAAAGGAGCGACCTTGAAGATTCAGAATCAAGTAGAGATGAAGAAAATAAGAGTGTTCAGCAAATGAGAGGTGATGTTGAGGATGTGGTCAACACAGAAGTGGAAAGACGGGAGACAGTACACACAAATGACAATATTTCAGCTTGTAAAATTTGTGGTAAAAGTTTTGCTAAGAAGTTTTTGCCTGATCACATGAGAATTCACACTGGTCAGAAACCTTTCTCCTGTGTGACTTGTGGAAAAAGTTTTACAATGCAGGCAATCTTAAAGCTTCACATAAAATCGCACACAAGTGAGAAGCCTTTATCATGTTTAACCTGTGGCAAACATTTCAGTAATAGAGTGAGATTATACCGGCACACAAGAACCCATAGAGATGAAAAGCCTTTTTCCTGTATGACTTGTGGAAAACGTTTTAGTCGCAAAAGTAATTTTGCTGCTCACACGAAAACTCACACAGGTGAGAAACGTTTCTCGTGTTCGGTGTGTGGAAAAACTTTCACCGTAAAAGGAAATTTATCTCGGCACATAAGAACTCATACAGGTGAAAGGCCTTTTTCATGTATGACTTGTGGAAAACTTTTTATTCAAGAAAGTAATTTTACTGATCACATGAAAACTCACACGGGTGAGAAACCTTTCTCATGTCTGACATGTGGAAAAAAATTTCATATAAAGGCAAGTTTATCTCGGCACAAAAAAATCCACACAGGCGAGAAGCCTTTTTCCTGTATGACTTGTGGAAAACGTTTTAATCGCAAAAGTAATTTCACTGCTCACATCAAAACTCACACGGGTGAGAAACCTTTCTCATGTTTGACATGTGGAAAAACTTTCAGCATAAAAGGAAATTTATCTCGGCACATAAAATCTCATACAGGCGAGAAGCCTTTCTCATGTCTGACTTGTGGAAGAAATTTCTGTGATAGACCAAGTTTTTCTCAGCACATAAAAATCCATTCAGGCGAGAAGCGTTTTCCTATATGACTTGTGGAAAACGTTTTAATGGGGCATTCTTCAAATGATGTCACATTTGCCCAGAAACATTCCGGTTTTCTGGCTGGTCGGACAAGCAGAGGGCAGAGCAAATGTAGAAACCACGTTCAGGTGTCTGCTCAGAGTCCACAGTAAAGTCCTCTCTGCTACAAGCTCATATACAACACTGACATTTCTTGGCAATCCTTCGAGGTTTTGAAAAATCCACGGGGAAAAAAAACTCCCATCATCATATTACGAGTCACTCCAGCAGATACAAACACAGTGGTGTTTTCTTGTTGCCATAATATGTCTGTTTTGCTGATATTCAGGACAGGTCTGTCCACTATTTGACTCATAGAAGTAAAGCTATTTTCAGCGCTACCGCTCTGCTTGTACGGCCACAAGATGGTCGCAATTCATCTTTCTAAATTTACTAATTTGAGGAATGCCCTATTGCAGAGCTCAATTGACTAGTCATATTGTTACAGATGATGAGATTACAGAGACTGGGCTGCGAAAGGCAGTTACCATGGAAACAACAGATTAACAGACACTGGAGAGACAGAGTCTAACATACTTCGATTGGACAGAATGACTGATTAGGGGAAAATGTGTCAGCTTGGACATGTTTACATTTTAGCATGATCTTCTCCACCAATGTGATGAAAGGAGCACTGATATCATACTGGGGATGCCCTTGAATGGATGTACACAATTGGTCCTACTTAATATTTGTGAGTAACTCTGGCATCTGGAAATCTACCCGATTCACATCGTTGTGTATCAGAGTCCAGTACTGTAAACATCCCTCTGCCTTTTAGATTACATATGTGAAAACATAGTTTCTATCTTCTACAGAAGTTTACAAATTGAGAACACCACATTATTCAGGAAAAGAACCTGGGAGGACCGTAATGGGACGCGGTCAACTCTTAACAATATGATAACATACAGAGGTCATCAGGTGCAATCTTGTGATATTCTCAAACATTTGGGGGCTTCAGAACTGCCAGGTGGAAAGTTGAAGTTTGTAGATAAGGCAATCATTAAATTGGGTTTGTAATGATTGGTTAATATTCTTGTAAAATATTTAGTGCAGTTTCTCTTTTAAGTTTGCTGCTAGAACTTTAATACAGTGTTGTGCTGTTGCTTCAATAATGTAAATGTTTTATTTTCAACATTAAACTATTTTCTTGGTTTGTGTTTTATCTGCTCTCTCTCCAGCTATCTCTCTTCAATCGCTGTCTGGGCACAACATTCAAGTCACTTGACAACAAGAATCAATTTCTCTGTTACTGTAAACATCATTGTACCGTAACTGCTCAAAACCACAAATCTGGATTGGTTAGACCACCAAAATAATCTGTAGTGCTCTGTAGCAAAGCTTAACCTGCAGTGGCTCACACCTTTGATTCAGTTTCAGCATAAAGTTCAATTTCACTCACATCTGCCACTATAAATTCACTATAACTCATATAGTGAACTTGATCAAACAGAAATAATGTTATGCTATTCTTGTAGATCATGGATCATTTGGTGAAAGCCATAGACCCCACTGAGATTAGCAAGGAGGGAAACAGTTTCATTTTACAAAGTATTTTTAAAAAAGGAACATAAAAACAAAAGCAATATTAAGGGTTAATATAATTCCTTTAGTGCAGGGGTGTCAAACTAATTTCTATATGGGGCCACTTTGGCGTCATAAAGTCATTAAAAGGGCCGGTAGCACGTGTAAAGACGATACTTTTCATTTCATAATTTCATTCCAGTTCACATAGAAGTATAAAAAATGCACAGTAACATAAAAATAGCAACCTTAGGCCCAGTTTATACAGTTTATCTGCAAGAAAAGTTGATATTGGGGTGAGTTACACTTACAGGTGGCACAGCTTTAGCCACTTTATACACTTTAAAAGGATATATACCTCTACTTTATGACATGATATACCTTTTTTTTTGGCTCTTGAGGGCCGGAAAATTTACCTTGACGGGCCGGATTCGGCCCGCGGGCCTTGAGTTTGACACCTGTGCTTTAGTGTATATAATATACAATGACATATGTTATATATTGTAGTTTGCTGTTTGTTGGCTGATCTTTGTAAGGATGTGTTTTGGGTCCCATTTGTAAAGTTACACAGTTAAACATTAATATCAATATTTTGGGTAAATTAGCCTTTCATACAAGAAAAACAAAATGTGGGTGATTTTCCTAGTCATACTTAATAGTCATGTTTTTATCATGTCATTCATATATACATTTCTCAGTTTGTAACTAAATAATTACAAGGTAAATATTTATTTTGAAAACAATTGTATGTATTTATTTTAATATTTAGCTATTTACGATCTACAGTAGGGAGCCTTTTCCAATTTCCAGGGACAGTCCCCTTTTTGTTCTCTGTTAAAATTGACCCCATAAATGTCCCTGATTTCAGCGTTGTTTGAATGAGAACCAAATGTGCCCCACAACATGTATTTTGATAGCTGGTCATGCTGATGTAAGCAATATAGAAAGTAGTACAACCAGAGTTGAGCTTGCCTTTTGTGCCACAATTTTTATTCCTGTGCAATGTTATCCCCCTGGAACCACTCCTTTTCCTTCAAACCATCACGAAAAAAAATTCTTATCTTGTAATTTGCATGTAGAAATCTGGTCACCTTAATCTACAGCAACAGCGACTGCACCAACAGCTGCCACATAGCCACACAACCAGCCATAGATGACATGAACGACGATTGAAGCAATTCAGGCCCGTTTACTTGATATTTTCTGTTGAAAATGGAACAGTTTGGTTGACTTTGTGCTGTTCGTTTACACAACAACACCTAATGTTTTTTTTCTTACAATAGCAGAGTTTGAAAATGGGTTGTAGAGTTTAATGGTTCGAAAATGTCCCTGTTTCTGTCCTGTTGCATCTCAACAATCCAGGTAGAAAACACATAAAGAAACTAGATAGGTCCTCCTAACGGGTTCCCTTTTTTTAAAAACATTGCTTATAAGAGCCAAAAAGAACATTTGTGTTGTTTATTTGTTATAATGCCGTAGGTGTTGTTGAGAATTAAAAATATGTCTTAGTTGGGGTTACTGAGGAAAGCAGAGTTGGGTCTGTGCTTCCTGCTCCAGCGTAAGATAAACATGGAGTTTTATTGCCCCGAGGGGGTGGTAAGCAGGAGAGGGGGTCAGTCATCTTCCCTCTGAGCTTGCAGGAGGAGTTTTAAAGTTGATAAAAGGAATGTCTTGGTAAAACTTACTTCAGACAGACAGATTTATCCACCGCGGTGAGAACATCTTGTAAATGGTATGTACTCTGTCTCCATATTTAATTTCAATGAATTAAATATGTATTTAAACCGTTCTACCTCTGATCAATGATTCCTTATTTTATTGTCAAATCTTAAACAGGGGTAAAAATGGGCCTTTAGTAGCGAAGCAGGATTAGGCCAATAATAAATAAATCACAGTGTTTAGACTATTACTTCACCTCAGCCGATTACATGGGTGCGTAGTCACACGGCCCACATCACTTACCTGATGCTGACATGGCCGACAAGGGGCTGGGTTAGTTATAAACGTTTTTGTTGACCATCATTGACCGTCATCCTTCTTTCTTAATAATAAGTAACATAAGCTTTTGTTTTTGTTTAAAATAAATACACTACACACAAGTCGTATTTAGCATGACTCATAGGAGACGCCTTACAAAGCACTACTCAGCCTGCTATGGCTTTATTTGGGGATCAAAGTCACTTAGTTCAGACTGAAGAGGTCTTTTAGAGAAAAAGCTAAATGTTTCAGCAAAGAAGAAGCCGTCCAGAGGACCTGTCCAATTTATTGTTTTGTCACTGTTTCTGTTATCATATAAACAGGTAAAGACAAAACTATTCTTCTAGGGAGTCCCTAACTCGTGTGCAGTATGACAGAGATCAGTAGAAATTATTGCATAGGCACAATATAACTACTGCCTACAATTTTTAATACCACTGAAGAAGGGAAAATGGGAGCTAACAGAATACTCTGTTGGATGCTGTCTTCTCATAAACTTGTATGCAGTTTACTTCTTGTGACTCTCAGCCATTTTCAAAGTATAGAGTGTGAGCAGAGGAGCTACAATGAACGGCTATCACCAAAGCTAACCGCTAAGCTAGCTGGATGCATAAACTAGGAGTGCGCATGCAGAGCCAGCATCTCAAGGGTTTATTAGTTGTGCCGGCTTTTAGGCAGTACGCATGCACACTGCTCTTAATTCTAACGCAATGACTGTGAGAGACACATTTTCTAACTTTACACACACATCCATTACACATGACTCATTAGTTAAATCAAGTAGCACAAAGGTTTTCGTATTATATTCTGTTTATTGAAACCCCTCTCAGTTATGCCTTTAAGATTCAAGAATTTTTACTTAGAAGTTCAGAAATACATCAGTGGTACAACTTGTATACACCCACCCACTCCTGAGTATGTAGGAGCCTTTACATGAATGCACTTCTAGTTTAGACATTACAGTCAGGCAGTCTTGTAGACTGCACCGGGGTCCAATCAGGCACTGACAAGATTTGTGGGCGCCATCTTGGGTCGGTCAACAGCTCAGCTCAGTGTAATGTGTTAAGCAGGCGCAGAATCGATTTGAATCAACTATAACTCCCAAATTATTAATGACTATTGAACAAATTTAGTTATTTATTTAGCTAAAAACAAATAGTTCGGTGCATTTAAATATTGTTAGTCGGGTTTAAAGTAATAGAACATACTATTCTAGTAATGAAATATTCTGGTACACCGCCACAATCAATGCGAGGTCTACTCTTATATAATGTCTGTGTGTCAAACTGATCTCTATTTATTCACTGGATTGCTGATTGGCCCGAAAAACTGAAGTCACTGACCGCCATCTTCCTACTCCCCCCTTCTTGATACTGTTTGCAGCCTTTCAGTGGGTCTTCTGTGTGTTGCTGCAAGAAGACGGCACTCTCAAACAGGACCAGTGGATTATCTGGGGAGAAACATTGTGCATGTAGCTATGGGATACAAAAATGATCTATAGTAAAACTGTAACCTAACGTAGTGTTATGCATTATGCTATGACATTTACACTGCCCGGTTTCTCTATAATCGTGCTTACACATTATATTCAAGATGTACTAACTACTTTGCCAGAGATTGTAGCCCATATGGTTGTGATTTTCACTAGTTGCCTGCCACCGTCATTCACATGGATTGGGTTGAAGTGTGCTATCTCCACAAATGAGTCAACTATGAATCTTTACATCAAATCTGTGAATGAATATTTTTTAAACACTTGCATTCATTAAAAAGGTATATTATAAAAGGAGTATTCCATTTATTTAGATAAATATCCAAGGGTCTAATACACAAAATGATGCACAGCTTCTGGGAAATGCTATGCAGTATGTTTTGTTGCAGGTACAACTGCTGTTATGCGCTATCCTTTTGTGAATTTGGCTGAAAAAATATTCTGAATTCAATACATTACTACTGCTATTAGACAAATAATAAACATTGATAACATACTTATACGTCTCAGGAGGCGGAAGCAGTGCAGTACCAACACTGTTTATAGTGGGGGTGGTGTGCTGCTGACCTCGACTCGGGACATCGTGCGTCGGTGGGCAGAATACTTCCAAGACCTCCTTAATCCCACCAACACATCTTAAATGGCGGAAGCAGCACCTGAGGACTCTGGGTCGGGTTCTCCCATCTCTGGTGCTGAGGTCGCTGAGGTTGTTAAAAAGCTCCTCGTGGCAAGGAGGAGTGGATGAGATTCGCCCTGAGTACCTTAAGGCTCTGGATGTTGTGGGGCTGTGTTGGTTAACACAGCTCTACAGCATTGCGTGGAGATCGGGGGCAGTCCCCCTGGATTGGCAGACTGGGTGGTGGTCCCCCTATTTAAAAAGGGGGACCGGAGGGTGTGTTCCAACTATAGAGGAATCACACTCTAAAGCCTCAATGGTAAGGTCTATTTAGGGGTTCTGGAAAGGAGGGTCTGTCGGATAATTGAATCTCGGATTCAGGAAGAGCAGTGTAGTTTTCGTCCTGGCCGTGGAACACTGGATCAGCTCTACACCCTCAGCAGGATCCTGGAGGGGCCATGGGAGTTTGCCCAACTAGTCTACGTGTGTTTTGTGGATCTGGAGAAGGCATTCGACCGTGTCCCCCGAGGGATCCTGTGGGGGGTACTCCGGGAGTATGGAGTAACAGACCCTTTAATAAGGGCTGTCAAGTCTCTGTATGACCGGTGTAAGAGTCTGGTCCGTATAGCCGGCAGTAAGTTGGACTCCGCCAAGGTTGCCCTTTGTCACCGATTCTGTTCATAACTTCGGGGGAACCCAGCTAGAACACACTCTTAGACTCTAGAGGGAAGAACATTTAAGAGAAAAGGAGAAGTCCTCAAACATGTCCCAAGTCTCTGGAAGAAACCTCCTCTGCTCACCTTCTGAAACCTTTATTCTATTCCTGAGCAAAGTATCTCCAAGAACAAAATGCAATGTGGTCTTTGTTCCAACTTCTAAGTCATTTACTTTATTCTGAGCTTGTGTTTTAATTTACATTCATGTTGTGAAGAATTCTTGCCTAGTGTTTAAGATGTGCTATTGTGTTCCAAGACATGGTACTTAAAGTGAGATTAATATGGTAAAAAATGCAGAGTAAGAGTTTTGAAGGAGGATTGATAAGTTCTTACCTATATATTTAAATTAGGAAAATTGTATTAAGGAAACGAATGGCTATAATAGGCAATAGACAGAAACCAAGTACAATGTGTGTAAATGTTTAAACTCATAAGTCACCTATACTTTATATAGCCTACATATATATATATATATATATATATATATATATATATATATATATATATATATATATATATATATATATATATATATTATATATAAAGTATAGGTGACTTATGAAGTTTATATATATATATATATATATATATATATATCTGATAACCTAAAAAAAAAAAATATATATATATATATATATATATATATCTAGATATATCTAATATATATCTCTATCTATATCTCTATAAAGTATCAGGTGACTTATGAGTTTCATATATATATCTCTATCGCTATCTATACTATTATCTCTATATCTATATATATATATATCTCTCATATATATTTTTTTTTTTTTTTTTTTAGTTTATACAGACCGCTTACAGGGTTCTACTGTGAAAAAAATATATTTTTTAATTTTTTTTTTTATAATTAATTTACTTATTTTTTCTGTCATTTGGGCATCTATTATACATCCGTCCAGCAGGTGGCGACAATGAGTCGAGACGTTTTCTTTTTGTCTCCGTCAAACCCGGAAGCAGACTGTCTGGTTCTGTTAGCAGAGTTAGCTTTGTTGTGTCTTCTTATCTGAGTGTTTGTGTCTCTGCAGCAACAATGTCTTCATCTCAGTCTCTGAGAGAGTTTATCAGGGAGCGACTGACCGCTGCTGCTGAAGAAATATTCACAGAGTTTGATAAAACCATCGTCCACTACGAGGAAGAGCTGGACCGTCAGCGCAGACTGCTGGAAATCTGCTACAAACCCCAGATAAACCTGCAGAGAATAGGTATGAACCACCAGAGGTACTGATGTTAGTTTACTGATCACAGAGCTGCTGGAAAAACGTCATAAGCCTAAAAGGAAGCGGCAAAATCAAATGTTTAGAATACATTTTCTCTAGTTAATTCAAGTAGCACTCACAAGTAGGACTTAGACATCTTTTTTGTCGTTTTTTATGTACAGAATGCATACAGAACGAAATTTCGTTGCATACATCTTGTGTTTATTAAAATTTCTCTTATTATTGCAGTTAAGATTGAATACTTTTTACTCAGAATTTCAGAAATACATCAGTGGTACAACTAAAATTTATTTCTTCGGGATTTTATTTGATAGATCAACCCAAAGTAGTGTTAAATCTGACAGAAAAGTAAAAAGATGCACTGTTTTCTAAATGTAAACAAATAATCTAAAAAGTGCTTAAGCCAATCCTCTGTAGAACTACCCTTAGCTGCAGTTACAGCTGCAACTCTTTCAACTCTTACAACTCTTTAGATGCATGTCTACCAATTTTGCTCATCTAAATATTTGCCCTTTCTTCTGGCTAAACCTCAGTTAGAGTGGAGAGAGAGCATCAAGAAGAACATATTCTTGAAGGAGTAATAAGAAAAATATAATTATTTTAGATAGAACAAAAAAAAATTGTGATGTGAGGAACTAAATGTATCTTTTTTTTAGATGTAATACGGTATAACGTGACACACCATGTCTGTGTGTTGTTCTCCAGTCTCTTGTTTACAAAGCCGAGCCAGTGTCATAGATCAACTGGAGGCGAGATCAACTGGTGGTGGCAGCTGGAAAACGCAGATGAGTCTAAAGGGCAGGTGGCTGTGCGTCGATGCCTGTTTAAAAATGTGATCAATGTAACAGTTTAAAAAGTGTTAGACATCCAGTTTGTTGAATACATTTATGTTGCCACTTGGAAAAGAATGTTTCAAATATCTGATGATCGCAGAGCAGTATTCAGTGGCAAGAATCTTGTTTTTGGGATCTCTGCCGCTGATCACAAAATTAACTTGAGACACATATTCCATTCAGTTCACATTTTAGAAAAAAATAACAAAAATTGCAAGGTTCCAAATATAATTTTAACAGAGCCAGACTGTATCTGTTTTTTGTGTCTTGGAAAAAAAAAGAATAATCAGCAGTTATTTCACTATAAAGAATGTATATTCCGCTCGCTGATGCTCTGTTAATTGATCTATAATAACAGAGAAATTATATTACAATTACTATTACTAAGGCTAGAGAGTGACAATTCTTTCTGATATGGGTTCCTGGTCTTTGGGGCCTAAATCATGTGAACCTGCTGCTATGTTCCTGTTCGTCGCTAGCTGGGTTTAAGAGACAGACAAGAGGGGAGGCTGAAGGGAGCGTTGGCATCTTTAGATTGCGTTGAATGCAATGATGGAGTAGCAGCAGGACCCGTGATTAAGCTGGAAGCTAAGATATTTGAGGTGTGACAGGAACACTGTCATCAATAAAGGTTGACTGGTTGTTTAGTTGAGGGCAGGAGAGGAGGATGCAGAGCTTGTCCCTGAACTGAACCTGTTGAACAATGTATTTAGCTTATTGGCTCTGCACAAACTTCTATCAATCTGATGCTCACAGGAGGATCAGATTGATAGAAGACAGATCTTTTTCATGCCTGACAACACGTCTTTATGTTCCTGTACTAGAGTTTGCTCTCCAGCTTTTTTATGTACACCTCCTACAGACCTACAGTCCTTTATCTTGACTTTAAGCGGTTTTATACTCCTCAGTAATTCGCTGTCTACCTTGCTAGAGGCTCTTCTTGTTCTTATTAAATGGTTCCTTTCAGGTGAATGGACAGATGTGCCATGTTGCTCTTTAATGTGCCCAACTAGCACATTGATGAAAGTTTCGTTTTCCAACTTTTCAAATCTTTACCATGAGCACAAAGTAATTTTAAATTAAATAATCTTGTGATATACTCACGGAAATCAATATGATTAATGTTTTTTCTTCTGCCTCTTCAGTTCTCCCACAGCATTATATTTGGAAGGAGGAGGAGGTTCCCACTGAACATCACATCTGCAGCCAAGAGAGTAACTCCAGTTTGGACCAAGAAGAGCCACAATCTTTTTTCACAGAGGAGGAACTGAAGAAACCCAAATCTCAACAGATAAAAGAGAACAGGGCTAAACTAGAACCACCAGAAATAAAGGAGGAAACACAGCATCCAGCAATAAAGAACGAAGAGGAGCAACTCTATATTAGTCTGGAGAAAGAGCAGCTGGGACAGCAGCAGTCATCTGATTCCTTTACAGTAGTTGTTTACAAGGAAACAGACCACAGCGAACCAGAATCATACAAGGACCAACTCATCGCTCAGATTTTCTCTGAGTCTGAGAAACAAAAACAGGAAAGGAGCAACCTTGAAGATTCAGAATCAAGTCCAGATGAAGAAAATAAGAGTGTTCAGCCAATGAGAGGTGATGTTGAGGATGTGGTCAACACAGAAGTGGGAAGACGGGAGACAGTGCACACAAATGACAGTATTTCAGCTTGTAAAATTTGTGGTAAAAGTTTTGCTAAGAAGCTTTTGAGTGATCACATGAGAATTCACACTGGTGAGAAACCTTTCTCATGTCTGACTTGTGGAAAAAGTTTTACAAAGCAGGCAATCTTAAAGCTTCACATAAGATCTCACACAGGTGAGAAGCCTTTCTCATGTTTGACATGTGGAAAAAATTTCAGTAATAGAGCGAGATTATACCGGCACACAAGAACCCATAGAGATGAAAACCCTTTTTTCTGTATGACTTGTGGAAAATGTTTTAATCGCAAAAGTAATTTTGCTACTCACACGAAAACTCACACAGGTGAGAAACATTTCTCGTGTTCGGTGTGTGGAAAAACTTTCACCGTAAAAAGAAATTTATCTCGGCACATAAGAACTCATACAGGTGAAAGGCCTTTTTCATGTATGACTTGTGGAAAATGTTTTAATCGCAAAAGTAATTTTGCTGCTCACACGAAAACTCACACAGGTGAGAAACATTTCTTGTGTTCGGTGTGTGGAAAAACTTTTACCGTAAAAGGAAATTTATCTCGGCACATACGAACTCATACAGGTGAAAGGCCTTTTTCATGTATGACTTGTGGAAAAAGTTTTATTCAAGAAAGTAGTTTTACTGATCACATTAAAACTCACACGGGTGAGAAACCTTTCTCATGTCTGACATGTGGAAAAAAATTCCATATAAAGGCAAGTTTATCTCGGCACCAAAAAATCCACACAGGCGAGAAGCCTTTTCCTGTATGACTTGTGGAAAACGTTTTAATGGGGCATTCTTCAAATTATGTCACATTTGCCCGGAAACATTCCGGTTTTCCAGCTGGTCGGACAAGCAGAGGGCAGAGGAAATGTAGAGACCACATTCAGGTGTCTGCTCAGATTCCACAGTAAAGTCCTCTCTGTTACAAGCTCGTATACAACACTGACATTTCTGGGCAATCCTTCGAGGTTTTGAAAAATCCATGGGGAAAAACTCCCATCATCACATTACGAGTCACTCCAGCAGATACAAACACAGTGGTGTTTTGTTGTTGCCATAATATGTCTGTTTTGCTGATATTCAGGACAGATCTGTTCACTATTTGACTCATACAAAGAAATAGACTTTAAAATACTTCTGTTAGTCTATAAATCCCTAAATGGCTTAGCACCTAAATAAATCATAGACTTGTTATCGGTGTATCAACCATCCAGACCACTATGGTCTTCTGGCTCCAGCCTACTCTGCATACCTAGAACACGAACCAAACACGGAGAAGCATCATTTAGTTCCTATGCTCCACTTATCTGGAACAAACTTCCAGAAAATTGTAAATGTGCGGAAAGCCTGAGTTCCTTTAAATCAAGATTAAAAACACATTTGTTTAGGATTGCCTTCAACTGTTCTAGTTAACTGAATCACCACTTCTTTGTTCTAATTTCTATCTACATTTTATTCCTACTTGCTTTTATTCTGTTTTAATTTGCTATATTTTAATCATGTAAAGCACTTTGCATTGTCCCTGTACTGAATTGTGCTATATAAGTAAATTTGCCTTGCCTTGCCTTGCCTTGCCTTACAAGAAAATTATTTTAAGAGTTGCAGCTCTGCTTGTACGGCCACAAGATGGCCGCAATTCATCTGTCTAAATTTAGTAATTTGAGGAATGCCCTATTGCAGAGCTCCATTGACTAGTCATATTGTTACAGATTATGAGATTACAGAGACTGGGCTGCGAAAGGCAGTTACCATGGAAACAACAGATAAACAGACACTGGAGAGACAGAGTCTGACATACTTAGATTGGACAGAATGACTGATTAGGGGAAAATGTGTCAGCTTGGACATTATAGCATGATCTTCTCCACCAATGTGATTAAAGGAGCACTGATATCATTCTTGGGGATGCCCTTGAATGGATGTACACAATTGGTCCTACTTAATATTTGTGAGTAACTCTGGCGTCACTCTGGAAATCTACCTGTCTCGCATTGTTGTGTATCAGAGTCCAGTACTGTAAACATCCCTCTGCCTTTTAGATTACATATGTGAAAACATAGTTTCTATCTTCTACAGAAGTTTACAAATTGAGAACACCACATTATTCAGGAAAAGAACCTGGGAGGACCGTAATGGGACGCGGTCAACTCTTAACAATATGATAACATACAGAGGTCATCAGGTGCAATCTTGTGATATTCTCAAACATTTGGGGGCTTCAGATCTGCCAGGTGGAAAATTGAAGGTTGTAGATAAGGCAATCATTACATGAGGTTTGATATGATTGGTTAATGTTCTCGTAAAATATTTAGTGCAGTTTCTCTTATAAGTTTGCTGCTAGAACTTTAATACAGTGTTGTGCTGTTGCTTGAAGAATGTTAATGTTTTATTTTGAACATTAAATTATTTTCATGGTTTGTGTTTTATCTGCTCTCTGCCCAGCTATCTCTCTTCAATCGCTGTCTGGGCACAACATTCAAGTCACTTGACAGCAATACTCAATTTCTCTGTTACTGTAAACATCATTGTACCGTAACTGCTCAAAAACACAAATCTGGATTGGTTAGACCACCAAAATAATCTGTAGTGCTCTGTAGCAAAGCTAGTCCTCCATAAATGTCAAGCTTAACCAGCAGTGGCTCACACCTTTTCATTCAGTTTCAGTATTAAGTTCAATTTAGCTCACATCTGTCAGTTATAGTGAACTTGATCAAACTGAAATAATATTTTACTATTGTCATACTTTAAAAAAAATCTTTGGAACATTTGGTTAAAGCAATAGATCCCAGATAGATTACCAAGGAGGGAAACAGTTATTTTTTAAGAAGGAACATGAAAAACAAAGCATTATGAGGGGTTAAAATAATTTCTTTGCATACTGTATATGATGTAAAATAACAAGTTTTATACATTGTAGAGAAAGGTGATTTAAGTGACTTTGAACGTGGCATGATTGTTGGTGCCAGAAGGGCTGGTCTGAGTATTTCAGAAACTGCTAATCTACTGGGATTTTCACGCATAACCATCTCTAGGGTTTACAGAGAATGGTCCGAAAAAGAAAAAATATCCAGTGAGCGGCAGTTCTGTGGGCGGAAATGCCTTGTTGATGCCAGAGGTCAGAGGAGAATGGCCAGACTGGTTCGAGCTGATAGAAGGGCAACAGTGACTCAAATAACCACCCGTTACAACCAAGGTGGGCAGAAGAGCATCTCTGAACGCACAGTACGTCGAACTTTGAGGCAGATGGGCTACAGCAGCAGAAGACCACATCGGGTGCCACTCCTTTCAGCTAAGAACAGGAAACTGAGGCTACAATTTGCACAAGCTCATCGAAATTGGACAATAGAAGATTGGAAAATGTTGCCTGGTCTGATGAGTCTCGATTTCTGCTGCGACATTCGGATGGTAGGGTCAGAATTTGGCGTCTACAACATGAAAGCATGGATCCATCCTGCCTTGTATCAACGGTTCAGGCTGGTGGTGGTGTAATGGTGTGGGGAATATTTTCTTGGCACTCTTTGGGGCCCCTTGGTACCAACTGAGCATCATTGCAACGCCACAGCCTACCTGAGTATTGTAGCTGACCATGTCCATCCCTTTATGACCACAATGTACCCAACTTCTGATGGCTACTTTCAGCAGGATAATGTGCCATGTCATAAAGCTGGAATCATCTCAGACTGGTTTCTTGAACATGACAATGAGTTCGCTGTACTCAAATGGCCTCCACAGTCACCAGATCTCAATCCAATAGAGCATCTTTGGGATGTGGTGGAACGGGAGATTCGCATCCTGGATGTGCAGCCGACAAATCTGCGGCAACTGTGTGATGCCATCATGTCAATATGGACCAAACTCCCTGAGGAATGCTTCCAGCACCTTGTTGAATCTATGCCACGAAGAATTGAGGCAGTTCTGAAGGCAAAAAGGGGGTCCAACCCGTTACTAGCATGGGGTACCTAATAAAGTGGCCGGTGAGTGTATATATATATATATATATATATATATATATTTTTTTTTTTTTTATATATATATATGTGTGTGTGTGTATATGTATATATATATATATATATATATATATATATATAATGTAGTATATATATGTAGTAAGCAAAGCAATACTACAATAGGGAAAGTGTAGTAATAGCAGCCTTTTTTTTCAGCCAGCTGACAAACACTGTGCAGCAAAAGGTTTTTGTGGGCTACCATGTTTTGCTCTGTTAAGCTAGAGAAAATTAAATTTCAAGAAAGCTAAGTTAGTTTTGTGTCTTTAGGGAAATTATTCCTCACTTTTATCAATGTAGCTAGTCTAACTATTGCCATCATGCAGGTTTTACAAATGCACAAGGTTTTATCGAGTGAAAACATTTCAATCTTTTTGTCACTGCTTTTGGATGGACCTAAATTGTAGCTTGTTTGACGAGCTTTAGCTCAAAAATGTGTCAACTCTAAGAATCTTACAATCTGGACTAAAAATGGAAAGCCTGTTGTTCATGCCAGGAATCACAGTCAACACTGGGGGCTGAGCACCCCTAAAGGTTGGATCCTAGAATCGCCCCTGCTGAGAATATACTTTTATAAGCAGTTATTTCCCAATGTCATTGTCACTTTGAATATTTCTATCATATCTATTCAAGTAGACAGTAATTTCATAATGTTTTATTTATTTCATTTTGAGCTTTTTGGTGTTCCATAACTGAGGCTCACAGACATTTGTTTCTGCACAGCCGTCCTGAAGCCCCCAGCACAGCACTTCAAGCCGACGGAGATCTAGACTTTGACTGGGTCATTGCGACTGTTTGTTTATGGAGCCACCTGCAACCCGCAAAAACTCCTGCTTTTGTTCAGGTAGTCATGAAGATATAAACTAGCGAGTCTCTTGTTTTTATTCTGTCCTATTCTAGACAGCCAGAAAACTAGATAGTACCATTTTCTGGTATGACTAAATTTTCCAGTTGTGTTAAAAAAAATGTACACGTTAACTCATTCAAACTGTTAAGGTGATCCAGATAACAGGTTCTGATAAATAATCTAACTTCTAATAATCAAATGAAGCCAGTTAAGTGTTTGGAAAACCTTTTGGCTCACATTTCTGGAGGCAAGGGTCCCACCTTGGTTTAACCAGAGTAGCTGCTGCCACTCCAGTATGGAGAAATTCAGCAGGTTTCCCGTCTCAAGATGAGTAAACGTGAAATTTTCCCAACTTTCGAGTTCCTCGCCGACTGGGTATGAAATTACGTCAGATTCAGAGCAACATCCTTCCATTAACACATCACCCACTAGATGTGAGCAAAAAACTGAGCTAAAAGCATTTTCATCAGTCATGTTCCAGCCTTCATACTGCAAATGGATGGATGGAGGAGAGTCACATCTGGAACATGATGGATAGTGGGCCCTGAGTATCCACTTGTCCAATGTGATTCTTTTTTCTAATATAAATTAATGAAAAGATATTAAAAGGTCAATGTCTTTTGCATCCATGTTATACTGAACGAAATTAAATTTCACACCTTCTTCTTCTTCTTCTTGATTTTATTGGCGGTTGGCAACAAACTTTAAGCAGCATTACTGCGACCTACTGGTATGGAGTGTGGTTCGAAATGGACTATCAACTTATATAAGTATTTGTATCTTCCTACTCCTACCTTTAATATATAATTTAACTAAATGAATTTCCTATTTATATATACCTACATACTCTCATCCATTTTTATATATATCTTTATAATCCACCCCCCTAGATCATGCACCCATTCACACACACACCTATTTTAATCATGTTCTTTGAAATAATTTAGTTTTCTTTAAATATTTAATAATTATTTGTATATGTTTACTCCCCAAATTCTTCCTCAAAATATCTATCAAATTAATATTTTCCTTAATACATTCAAACTCTCCTTTCATACACCTTCTTTCTCTTTCATACTTATGGCATTCTAACATAACATGTTCTATCGTTTCATATCTGTCACAATAATCACATTTTCCATTATTATGCTTTTGTATTTTAAAAAGTGTATAATTAAGACCTGTATGCCCTAATCTTAATCTTGTTATCACCCTATCCCTCCTTTCTATTTCTTCTTTCATTTCTTTTCTCTCCTACTATCTTCTGTATTTTATAAAACCATCTTCCTGTTTTTTCTTCATCCCACCTTTTTTGCCATTTTTCCATCAGTTTTTCTTTAACCATACTCTTTCCCTCATATTTACTTGTTTTAACTTTAAAACTAATATTATTATGAATTGCCCTTTTTGCCATATTATCTGCCCTCTCATTTCCTTCTACCCCTATATGCGCTGGAATCCATACAAATACAACTACCAGCCCCATATTCTGTATTCTATACAAAATTTCACACCTTGTTCCAAACCTTCAGGTTTTGAACTGATCAGAGCAGAACCCGTGGAGCTGCAGGGCTCCAGGTGAACATGATGAGGGTAATTAGAGCAGCTGAGGCGCTGATATAAAGTCAGCTGCAGCCACAGAGCAGTTACAGCCCAAAGCTTTTCTCTTTCAGTACTCAGCCTGGTCCAGTTCTGCTGCCATCCCAGACGTCAACATGGTTCTTCAGGGTGTTTTCAAGTAAGTCCTGCTGCATATGCCTTAGTGGTTCATGTGTTTGGTTTTGTTCTTATATGCATCCTTATCTCAACAGGAGCTCCTGGATTTGCTTGCTGCTCTTCAGCATTGCAGCTTGTGCTCCTGCAAAAAAAGGCAAGTAAGCTACACATGTTAATTCTGAGTAGCTGGATTAATCATGAAAGGTGGTATGCTTCCCTCTGCCTGCTATGGTGGCAGAAGTAAGCGTTTCATCTAAAATCTGTTTCAGGACTAGTGGCTGAATTTTCTTGTCAACTTTTTTTTTTTTTTTTTTTTTTTTTTTTTTTTTTTAACTGTATCGCCTGTGCACTCAGGTCATCCTAATGCTGGTTATTTCTCTGGAGGTTCTGGCTACAGGAGAGTTGGACCTGGTTCTGATGGCGCTTCCTTTGGTTTTACGTCTGGTGTTCACTCTAATGTGGGATCTCCAGCTGCACAGGATGCAGGAATTTCCCAGATGATTGCTGGTCTGATGGGCCTGAGCCCCTACAGCAGCCGACCTCTCCTCCAGTTTCACTGGAGCTCTCCCCAGGTTCCTCTGGACATTGTTAAACGCCCTGTATTCCCTTCATCACTCATCATCCACTCAAACAACGGCTACCAGAGAGCAAGAGACTTCCGCTCAGACTCCAAATACACCAAGGAGACGTTTGACAACATTCCTCAACCTGGAATGCCACAGAACCCAGACTCTGGGTCTGAAGGACAGCAGAAGTTCTGAGGTAAGGCCTGATTACTATGGATTGAGGGACCTGCTGTTGTGATGCTGATACTTTGTCATCTGCAGGTGAAACTGGCTGAAATCTCTGACCTCGGAATCTAAAAAATAAATGATCTGAACAAAAACTTTAACTCACTCGTCTCTCCTTGAATTATATAATTTTTTTTTTTTAAGTTGAAATCCTTGTGTTCTACAATCATTAAAACTAGATCCTCCCCCAGCCTGACAGGTATAAGGTGATACATGTCAGTCTGCAACATAATGGGTCACTGAAGTAATATGTAGTGTGTGTGTTGCCAAGAAAAGATGTAATCGGACTACATATTTCAGGCAATGGCTCACTCACAAGACAAATCGATCCCAAAAGAACATGTAAAGATGACGCCTAAAATAAGGCAGAGTCGTTTTGGATCTACATTGCTTTAAAAAAAAAAAAAAATCTGCTGGGGAGGGGGTTTCTCATGTGCTTCTGATTTGATGTATGTGTATATCTCCACACTGCTAAATTTGTCTCTCTAAGCAAAGCAATACGACAGTGTAGTGTGTGTGTTTCTCTTCTTCCCCCCCCCCCCAAAACAAAACAGCTGACAAACACTACAGTAAAGGGTGGTTGTGGGCTACCATGTTTTGCTCCGTTAAGCCAGTGAAAATTATATTTCAAGAAAGCAAAGTTGTCTTTAGGGAAATTATTCCTCACTTTTATCAATGTAGCTAGTCTAACTACTGCCATCATGCAGGTTTTACAAATGCACAAGGTTTTATCGAGTGAAAACCTTTCAATCTGTCACTGCTTTTGGATGGACCTATATTGTTTGACGAGCTTTAGCTCAAATGTGTCAACTCTAAGAATCTTATATCTGGACTAAAAACGGAAACCCTGTTCATGCCAGGAATCAGTCAACTGGGGGCTGAGCACCCCTAAAGGTCAGATTCTAGACTCACCCCTGCATTGGAATATTGTATTACGGTTAACTTTGCTTAAAATATGTAAATACAGAGGTGTGTGTGTGTGTGTGTGTATATATATATATATATATATAATAGCTGTATAATTAAGGATAGCAACCAAAGCAGGAGAATATTTAAGTATTTGCTGAATTTTGCTTGAATAAAAGCACTGACAGTTCACTGCTCCTGCTAAACGTTATACTGACCAGAGCTAGTGACTACTTCAAGACGGCGGCCACAAATCTTGTCAGGGCCCATAAGCGATAGCAGTCGATGCGGGGTCTACTCTTCATGTCCATGCCTATGGGATGAAGCGCACAGAAATGCTGACATCTAGTGGAGCTCAGATTACACGTGGATTTTGTCCATTAGTCTTTATGGTGTTCATTGGTTTTGGTGCCCTAAACAGTGGTAGGCAAGTTAAGAGGAAAAACAAAAAGGTTAAGATTATTAAAATCTGATTATAAAACAGCAAAAGGTTTCCCACAGGTCATGTAGGGACACAGAAAATGTTTGGGGTTGCTTCTCAGGTAAGACATCAAAACTGAACTTTGTGGTAAGAATGTAAAGTGATGTGTGTGTGTGTGTGTGTGTGTGTAAATGTTGTAGAAAATCTATCATTGCACATAACCATCCCAAACGTGTTTTACAAGCCTCTAAGATTCTAAGATGGTAAAGTTACAAACAAGAACAACTTAAACAACCTGTGGGGGTTCGCAAACACTGAACAGCACAACTGTATATTTGTACTATATTTAGCAGAACTATTTGACCACTCAAAAATTGCCTTTGAGATATTTAAAATGTTTCATTGTTAAAATGTCTATTTTATTTTTAATTTGGCTTTGGAAGCAATAAGAACGTAGATCTGATGTGTAAACACTGGTGAGAGCAGCTGGATTCTGACCTGTAGTGGAAAGAAGTGACATTACACATTTAATTTGTTCACTGATCTTGTCATGTTTCAAATTAAACTTTATCATAAAAATCTTTATCATTCAGAGTCTGGACCTACTTTTGGACCCACTGATGAGGCCCAAAATCTGGGAGTAGTGATGGACTCAGACATAAACCTCCGAAAACATCTAAATACAAGTTCAAAGTCGGCCTTCTATCACCTGAAGAACATTTCCAGGATTAAAGGACTAATGTCTCAGCAGGATCAAGAAAAACTCATCCATGCGTTTATCTTTTGTTGAATCGAATACTGCAACGGCGTCATCACAGGCGCAGTTGATCCATAACTCTGCTACCTGTGTCCTCGCTAAGACTAAGAAAGTAGAGCACATCACTACAGTTCTAAATTCCTTACAATGGCTTCTTATATCTCAGAGAATAGACTTTAAAATACTCCTGCTAGTCAATAAACCGCTGAATGGTTTACCACCAAACTACATCACAGACTTATCAGTGTATCAACCCTCCAGACAACTAAAATCTTCTGGCTCAAATCTACATTCCCTGAACCAGAACCAAACACGGAGACGCAGCATTTAGTTTTTATACTCCGCTTATCTGGAACAAACTCCCAGGGGACTGTAAAAGTGCTGAAACCTCAAGTTCCTTTAAATCAAGATTAAAACTCTATTTGGTTAGACTTGCCTTAATACTGTATCTGACCTGCAACTAATATTCCAATACAATGTGCTTGCCTCTGTAATGTTTTTCTCTCTCTGTAATGCTTTTCTTGCCTCTTTGTTTTTTGTTTTGTTCATGTACAGCACTTTGGATCGTTCTGTTACTAAAAAGTTTATTTATAACAAGACGATTCAAAGTGCTTTATAAATAAACTTGCATTATGTTATGTGTGTTTGTGTCCAGTGTCAGATTATTAGCCGTTAAGACAATATAAATAAATGTTCAAGTGTTTGAAGAAGGCGGTGTATTTTATTCTATATATATAAAAATCCATACCCATTATTCTTGTAATTATTCAATATTGATCTTACCAAACAATGCTTTTCATAAACACACTAGAAATGAAAATTAAGATGTAACTTTGTTTCCTTCAATATTTTTCTGTGAATGGGGCTTCTATCATACCTCCGTCCAGCAGGTGGCGATAATTACTTAGACGTTTCTCTCTAGACTGTCTGGGTCTGTTAGCAGAGTGAGTTAGCTTCGTTGTGTCTTCTGAGCTGATTGTTTGCCTCTGCAAAAACAATGTCTTCATCTCAGTCTCTGAGAGAGTTTATCAGGGAGCGACTGACTGCTGCTGCTGAAGAAATATTCACAGAGTTTGATAAAACCATCGTTCACTACGAGGAAGAGCTGGATCGTCAGCGCAGACTGCTGGAAATCTGCTGGAAACCCCAAATAAACCTGCAGAGAATAGGTATGAACTACCAGAGGTACTGATGTTACACATCACAGAGCTGCTGGAAAAAATGAACAAGTCTTAAAAAAATTAAGAATTAATATCAGAGGCTTAATATGAATCTTCTTTAGTGGAATAAAGCAGCACTTTTAGTTTTTGGGGTGTTTTGTTTATTAAAACGTATCTGTTATGCTGAAATGCAGCTAAGATTAAATATTTTTTACTTAGAATTTCAGAAATACAAAAGTACAACTGAAAACCAAAGTGTATATTTAATTGGGATTTTATTTGATTGCTCAACACAAAGTTATACTTATTGACGTGCTTCGTGGAGTCGCGCTAGGCTCCACTCAACGTTTCCATTACAAATGTGCACAAAACATGATATTCATGATTTTGTACCTGGCCTAGTCCTACTTTGGCATTTATTTAAGGAATATTAACTGGTTGCAAATCACAATATACTGACATGATAAAACATCTCTTGATGGTTGATGCATGACACTGAACTTGCAAGACATTAGTCTCGTGTTTTTATTAGAAACTAGCATTTAGCCCTGATATGTTTATTAGCTAATTTACCAATTAAGAGCCTTACCAATGCTGTTGACAACTGTCATGGATGTCACCATGGGTCTCTGGCCAAGTATCTCGTCCATGCAGGAGAAGTGAAACAAATTTTATCTTTTCCACTTTTGCTGGGCTTCCTCAGCAGGTATTTATATTTCAGACTTTTCCATTTTGAACGTAAGATTTGCCAGAGTTTATGGAACCCAGCTTCCTTCATGGCCACTTCAAGATCTTGGTAAATGCTTGCTGAGCTCCCTTCAGCTTAATCGAAACCTCTTTATTCCTTCAGGTGCTTTATCCTCACCTCTTTTGCCATGTCAAATCACTTTTGCAAAGCATGCATGTTACTTATTTTTTAGTTTAGTGAAGTGCAAAGTGCTACCCATCATTTGAGGACTTGGTTTGAAATTATTTCTGTGTCATTTATAAAATTAGCCAAATTTCCTTTGACAATACGACCTCCACTCTGCCTCCACCTTGCTCGATTCAATTCATTTTGCAGTCAGCCAACACTTTCAATTATCGATTTCTATCGATTTTATCGACTGGTCGCAGCCCTGAACCATTGATCTAAACCATTTGATTTCAGCTCTGGCTGTATGTTTAGGGTCATTGTCCTGCTGGAAGGGGAACTTTTGTCCCAGCCTCATGTCCTTTGTAGCTTCTAACAGGTCTTCTTCCAGGATATGACCTGCGTTTAACTTCATCTGCACAACTCTGCAATTTATACCCCGGGGATTCAGGCTGTACACAAACAAGCAATATATATATATATATATATATATATATATATATATATATATATATATATATATATAATATGACATTAATGTTTAACGCACAAGTTGGCATTTAAGAAAATAAAAGTTGTGTGAAAGTGTGTGGTAATCCATGGTAACATTTGACTTGCTGTGGAAATGTGTGGCAGCAACGCAAACTTTTTCAGTCTATAATAACAAACCACAAGATATTAAGTCTCCCATACATGCACTAACATATTACTGCCTGCATTAAATTTTATTTAACTCATGGAGCATTGAACACAATCTTTTTACACAGGTTTGAGCTTTTATGGCTTAAATCTATTAAAAAAGTTCACATTTCATATAACGTAACACACATCAAAATTGATGGAAACGTCAGTCAGATGTAAATGGTAAATATTCCTCTGTTTTTGTCACATGTAGAGTATAAATGCACGTTGGTCTGTGCGCCGATGTGCATAAACGTATGTAGATCATGTAAGAGACACTTTCATTGTCACCTAAAAAGAGATTAATCAGCAGATTAACTCCTAAAAAGTCAGGTGTGACGATTCCTAAGTTGGAGACAATCACACACGTCCATAAATGGCACCTAAAATTGGGCGTAATTGTGGAACATTAGCAGCGTTGGAGGACATTGCCGATGGAAGAATGCAGAGGGAGAGATCACACTGACCTGCTGGCACATGATGATGAGTGGCTTATTGTCCGTTTATGTTATCCAGGACAATTATTTTTGAACTGGTGCCTGTGTTACAAAAGGAAATTGGGAGGAACAGTTGTAGGTTCTTACTACACTGCAGTCTTTGCAACTGGAGGTTTTCCGAGGGAGCTGACTGACAGGTCGGGTATTTCACAGTCAACCCTCAGCTTTCCAAGACCTATGAGACGGCCTCATCCATGTTGTTCAGATACATAAATGTCCTCTAAACTCTGGCTGTCATTTGCAGCGAGGAGTCGATTTCCAAATGTAATCAGTGCTATGACCTCCCTCATATTGCTATAATCCTTCTCAACTCAGGATCCTGCCATATAATAATTATAATTATTTTGTCATTAAAATCATTGTTTTGGGATCAAAAATGTCTCTATCTATCTATCTATCTATCTATCTATCTATCTATCTATCTATCTATCTATCTATCTATCTATCTATCGAAAATTTTCAGTGTAACACCCTGACCGAAGTGTGTGTGGCGTCAGACTTCCTAATCGAAGTATAGGAGGCATATTCGTGTCATTACAATGATTAGGTATTTATGCAGCAGGTAGGTAGCGCTATTTGGATTTGATAGACATTTTATAACAAAAGTTACGAGCAGACATTTTATTTTCAGCCAGTTTGCTGTAATTGACAACAAATACCCATCAAGGTGTCTTTGACTGCCTGACAGCACCATTGCCATGGTTATTTGGACATGTGGTGGATGCTTTCTGGGTATTTATACTGATTTGCATGTGTAATTGGGGGCAGGACAGGGCAACCCAAAATACAGGTGAATTGGCACAATATTTCCACCACATCTGGATTTATAAAGGCAATATGTACGGTGACGCATCAATGCATGGTTTCATACATCTAAATAGTTTTTTTGCACCACAATTTTCAGGAATTCTGCCTACTGCCAATCTTTTGTATGAAAATTTTACACTTTTGCATACATGATTGTGCAGCCTACAGAACTAGATTGAGAGACCATTTAAAGGCCTTTGCATGTGTTTTGAGTTACTTAGATGATTAGAGTGTAGCACCACATGTCTTCAATATTTGACCTTTATATCCAAATTTTTTGAGATACTGAATTTGGGGTTCTCATTAGTTGTCAGTTATAATCATAAAAAAATAAAAGAAATTAACATGAAATACATCAGTCTGTGTGTAATGAATGAATGAATGAATATAATGAAATTACTTTTTCATGACATTCTTATTATATGTGTGTGCGTGTGTGTGTGTGTGTGTGTGTGTGTGTGTGTGTGTGTGTGTGTGTGTGTGTGTGTTGCCATTGTAATTCGCACTCCACTTGTCAGACCAGCCGGGAAATCAGGCCGTCTTCGGGCAAATGTGACGTCATTTGAGAAATGCCCCATTGGGGGAGAGACCAAGACTGAGAAATTATTTAGGCCCTATTTTTTTTCCTTCCTGTTGGATTTTTTTTTCCTGCACCTGTAGCAGACTTTCATGTGCTAAATTGGAACGTTTTGCATGTTGAACAACACATTTTTTTTATTATTTCTGAATGGACATTTGATTAAACATATTCATCCAAAGAGAACTCTTTAATTTATTACTGGACTCATTTCTATTAAACCTAGTTGATTCTGGTTTTGTTCCGGGTGGATTAGAAAATAGCATACGGCTGAAAAGCTAATTTTTAAAAAAATTTTTTTATATTAAATCCAGTCGGGGCTGTAGATGGATACAGACCCTTATGAAGTTGCTTACTGTATGATGTAAGCGGTTTATTAGGAAAGGTGATTACATTATGTTGGCCTACACATCGAACTTGACGTTGTGGCAAAAATAATTAAATCCGCGTCACTGTGTGTCATGGTATAGTCTTATAAACTTGCTCTTTAATTGACAACAGTAGCTTGTTAACTGTTCTTTTCCTAATGAAATGTGGTGCCTGTTTAAAAGGCTGCTCTCCTAAGCTCTGAACATTAGTCTGATGGCTTGGTGCTCTCCCCATATGTGTTTTCTTATATTCTGTTTAGTTGTTTTTTCCTTTAGTGGTGGATAATGTTATGCTCTGGCCCGTTCTCAGTATTCACACTTTGTGTGGTCAGAGAATCGAACACAAAGATGGACATTTTTGTCAAGATATATTTGTTTCCCAGCTTTTCAAATCACTACCATGAGAACAAAGTCATTTTAAGATAAATAAACAAATAAGTCTTCCATATCATGAAAAACCCATATGTCATTTTGACTTTATGAGGTCAATCCAGGGCATAGCACCCTGCAATTCTTCCATTATAAGACTCCCGTACCTATGAAGTTTTTTTAATCATCTCTTGGTAGCTGAGGTCAAGTCCATCCTATTAACACCTATAAGAGATGTTCCTTTTAAACAGCAGCTGCCAAAAGTAACTCTCACTTCCTGTAAAATAAAAATCTGTTCTTAAATTTATTCCTGCAAAAATGAGCATATGTGTGGATACTTAGAAATTTGAGGGTTTAATAATTTCAAAACAACTTTAGTTGATTAAAATTGAAAACGTGAATTATTCTTGTGTTATACTCATGCAAATCAATATGATTTTTGTTTTTCTTTTGCCTCTTCAGTCCTCCCACAGCATTATGTTTGGAAGGATGAAGAGGTTCCTAGTGACCATCAGTCCTGCAGCCAAGAGAGTAACTCCAGTTTGGACCAAGAGGAGCCACAACCTTTTTGCATAAAGGAGCAGCTTGGGAAAACCAAACCTCAACAGATTAAACGGGACCGGGCCGAACTAGAACCTCCACAAATAAAGGAGGAACAGGAGGAACCAGAACCACCAACGATAAAGAATGAAAAGGAGGAAGAAAATAAGAGCTTTCAGCAAACGAGAGGTGACATTGAGGATGTGGACAATACAGAAGCAGAAAGCCAGGAGGCAACACTCACAAATGACAGCATTTCAGCTTGTAAAGTGTGTAGTGAAAGTTTTGATAAGAGTTATTTGACTGATCACATGAGAATTCATACAGGTGAGAAGCCCTTCTCATGTGTGACTTGTGGAAAAGGTTTTACACTCCAGGCCACCTTGAAGCTTCACATAAGAACGCACACAGGTGAGAAGCCTTTCTCATGTTTGACCTGTGGAAAAAAGTTCAGCGATAGAGCGAGATTATATCGGCACACAAGAACCCACACATGTGCGAAGCCTTTCTCATGTGTGACCTGTGGAAAACATTTCAGGTATAGAACAGAGCTATACAGGCACACAATAACTCATACAGGTGAGAAGCCTTTTACCTGTATGACATGTGGAAAATGTTTTAATCGCAGAAGTAATCTAACTGTCCACATGAAAACTCACACAGGTGATAAACCCTTCTCATGTTTGACCTGTGGAAAAAGTTTCAGCAATAGAACAGTTTTATACCGACACACAATTACTCATACAGATGAGAAGCCTTTTACCTGTATGACATGTGGAAAATGTTTTAATCGCAAAAGTAGCTTAACTGATCAC
Source organism: Fundulus heteroclitus (assembly GCF_011125445.2). Lineage (NCBI taxonomy): Eukaryota > Metazoa > Chordata > Actinopteri > Cyprinodontiformes > Fundulidae > Fundulus > Fundulus heteroclitus. The sequence continues at coordinate 151,474 of NC_046372.1, forward strand.
ATGAAAACTCACACAGGGGAGAAACCTTTCTCATGTTTGACTTGTGGAAAAAATTTCAGAGCAAAAGGAAATTTGTCTCAGCACTTAAGAACACATACCGGTGAGAAGCCTTTCTCATGTTTGACATGTGGAAAAAAATTCAGTGTAAAAGGAAATTTGTCTCAGCACTTAAGAACTCATGTCGGTGATAAGCCTTTTACCTGTATGACTTGTGGAAAAAGTTTTAATCGCAAAAGTAGTTTAACTGATCACATGAAAACTCACACAGGTGAGAAACCATTTTCATGTTTGACTTGTGGAAGAAATTTCAGCAATAGAGCATATTTGTATCGGCACACAAAAATCCATATAGGCAAGAAGCCTTTTCCTGTATGACTTGTGGAAAATGTTTTAATCACAGAGCTCATTTGACTAGTCATATAACACCCTGAGGTGACCAGATACTGGTGTTATAGATGATTTATTCAATTCTGGTGTACCAGACTTCTGATACTCCCTAACATAAGGGGTACTTCAGAACTGCCAGGTGGAAAGTCGGACATCATAGATAATCATTAAGAGATTTTAATATGACTTATGTGCTCGTAAAATATTTAGAGTAGTTTCTCTTATTAGTTTGGTGCTTAAACTTAAAGACAATATTGTTCTCTGGCTAAAAGAGGATAATTGTTTCTTTTGAACATTATAGAATAATTTTTTTGGTTTGTATTTTATCTGCTCTCTGTCCAGTTTTCTGTCTCTTATCAGACACCAATCTAGGCACAGCACTCTATCCTACACATGACACAAATACTGAATTTCTCTGCCACTCTAAATGTCATTGTAATAGGTTTAAAACACAAAGCTGGATTCTTTAGACCAGGGATATTCAACCCTGGTCCTGAGAACCCACTGTCCTCCTAGTTTTAGATGTCTCTGTTCCTGCACACCTGAATCAAATGATTGCATCACCCATTAAGGGCTGCAGAAGCCTGTTAATCAGTTATTTAGGTCAGGCGTGTGGAGGAAGAGAAACACCTAAAACATGCAGAACTGTGGGTCCTGAGGATCACGATTGGAGACATCTGTGTTAGACCATCAAAATGGGGGGAGTGGTGGCCTAGTTGCTAGAGCACAGAGCTTCGGTCCCAGAGGTTCTGAGTTCAACTCCCACAAGCTGCCATTCTGTGTACCTGAGCAAGACCCTTAAACCCCAAATTGTTCCCCAGGCACCGCACAGTGGCAGCCCACTGCTCCCCAAGCGGATGGGTTAAGATGCAGAAGTGAATTTCTCCATTGTAAGATCAATAAAGTTCAATTAAATAATACTCCACATGTGTAAATATTAACGTGGTTCACACCTTTTGATCATTAGTTATCATCAATGTGATTAAACTGAAGTAAAGGTTAGCTGTTCTAGTACGTAGATTTAAAGAAAATCTACAGATCATTTCATTAAAGCCATATATCACACAGAGACTAGAAAGCAGGGAAACAATTTCATTGTACAAAGGTATTAGGAGAAGGCAACATAAAAGCCAAAACATTATGAGCAGTTCAAACCATTTATTTATATACTTTCTAAGATATAAAATGACAAGTTTACATATTGTAGTTTGCTGTCGGCTAAACTTGATTATGATGTGAATGTTGGAAGGCAAAGTCAAATTCCTTGTTTGTATCATCAAACTTGTCTAATAAAGTTGATTGTGATTCTGATATAACCTTTTTTTTCTCACTGTTTCAAATATATTCATAATAAATGTTTCCTGTTGGTCAGTGATAATTAGTAAGTGTTATCAAGTTGCCAAATGTAAGAACAATGAATGAGATAATTTCTTTCTACAAATTCAGAGGTTCTTGTACATTTCTGTAGTATTGGGTTGAACTTCTCTTAACTGGCACAGGAGCTACCACCACCAGGTCAGGTATTCTTTCTCCAAAGCCAAACTTTTTAACCAACAGGCCTCTTACTCGGCCACACTGGGCTCAGCCAATGGCATAGCCACAACAAAGATGTAATTTAATGACTGATGAGGAACTGGAAGAGAGAGAAAAAAAATGACTAAACTTTATGTCGGAAGAAATATCAACAAATTCAAAACAACAATTTTGTTGTTTTGAATTTTGCATTCTGAGGTATTAAATACCTCAGAATGCAAAATGAAGGAAATGATAGGAGGATAGCACTTTTGGTTCTATCCACTAATGTTAAGATCAGTATTACAGAATTACAAGGAATGACAAGAAGAAAGCAATTACAGAAGAGCAGCAGGTAACGCTGCTGCCATGCAGCCTGGGTTCAAGTCCTACCCTTGTGTCTTTCTGCATGTTCTCCCTGTGCATGCGTGGGTTCTCTCCGGCTTCCTCCCACAGTCCAAAAACATGACCATTAGGTTGACTGGCCTCTCTAAATTCTCCTTAGGTGTGAGTGTGTGTGAGAATGGTTGTCTCTGTGTTGACTGGCGATCTGTCCAGTAACTATGAAAGTTACTGTAGCCCGCCTATTGACAGCTGGAGATCGGCACCAGCACCCGTCGTGACCCCACAATAGGATAGACGTGTTAGAAAGTGGATGGATGGACAAGGAGAAAAATAAAGGAGAGGTGGCATAAGGAACGAAAAGAAGAAAGCAAAGGATGATGGTTCTTTAGAATTGAAATGAGAGAAACAGGAGAGAGGGGAAAACTATTTCAAGACTCAGAGTTAGACATATGGGACTAAACGGATAAATATTGATAATAGAGAAGTACCAGACAGGGAAATGTAACTGTGAGGAACTTGAAATTATTGAACATGTATTTTTACAATGTAATAAGTATCAGGATGAGAGAAATGAGTTGGTCCAATAATCTTAACAGGGTGAAAATAAAACTAGATCTTTTTGAGATGTTCCAGAAAGGTTCAAGGAGTAAAAGCTATCAGGCCAGAGTAATTTATTTGATAGGGTGTGAGTTTTTTCCCCTCTCTGTTTTTGCTTTGAGACCTACATTCGGTTCACACTCCTTTCCAGTAGGTGACAGTAATGCACCTTCAAGTTGTTTGCCAACTGCCATTAAAAATTACAAAAGAAGAAGAGCGCATGGTTATGGGTCTCTCTGATGTGAAACTCCTCCTCACAAGGGCCCTCGGACAGAGGTGAGAGGGCCTCTCTGGTGCAGCTGGCCAGCAGTGAGCAGAAGAGAAAGATGGGCTTTATAGAGTTTCAGTTGGCACAAAGACTTCTTGACCTTTCGTTAAGGTGGAAACAGGAGGGAGGGAAGGAGCTTTGGACTGCTGTGCCTATTTCGGACAGTCTTTAACTCATACGTCATTACGTGACGGAAACACACAGGGACGATTTAGTCAAATCCAAGCCGACAGCCTTCTGAAAATGAACTACAAAGTGCACAGTCTCCCTCTGTAAAGCTCCAGTTGCACAGTTCTCTCCAGTAATTTTCAGTAATTTCTGTGAGGTGGGTTGTGCTTATACATCATGTCACACTGAAGCACATCTTACACGTTTTATTGTTGCACACAGGCATTTGGCATCTGAATGTTGACCATTTCAGCCAGATGGATTGCACAGTATTTCCCTTTGCTCTCATCCGGCTAGGACTTCCTTTTCTTGATTTTCGGATGGAATTTTTCACCACTTGCGTCAGACTCTGACCTCTGATGTCCTTGACCTGTCTGCCCCTGGGTTATCAGTTCTTCAGCCAAATGGATTTTGAACTCCAGGTACTGAGAGGTCTTCTTTGCAGGCGCACATATTGGTGTTGCAAGGCCCGTCTGGCTTCTCTGTATTGAAGCGACGAGTTGGTAATGGCTGAATAAATTAAGTTAAGCATGGTACGAATGGTCCACTTGGTGCGGCTGGACATTCTGTAGAACCTGAGCATGCGATCACACATGTACATCCATCTCACGCTGCTGTTGTATTCTATAACCACTGCAGGTCTTGTGACTTGGACTTGCTGCTTTTGTTTGTTTTTTATACCATGTGGAACAGGTATCCCAGGGCTCAATCCTATGAGTGGTTAATGTCGCCCACGGCAATAAGCAGCATCACAACACACTCAGTTTATTGATCTGTTATGAACATGTGTTGTTTATCCATTTCAACAAAAGCTTTTATTTAGATGTGTTGGTATTGGCACCATAATTGATGGTGTCGCACTTCAGGTCCATCTGAATATCCTTACAGAGTATAGACTGTTTAGCCAAAGCGGTAGTGTGTCAGTGATCACCGTGATAAGTGCTGTCCGAATTGTGCAGTCAGTAAGGAAGGAGGTAGGAAAAGGAGCCTGTATGCTTCCTCTTCTGGCTAGTTTAGCCTAGGGAAATCCTAACAGTCAGCGTCCCTTACCGGTGCTAAGGAGCTGTAAGAAATCCTACAATCATTTGAGATAGATAGAGTTCTTAGTGTTGACCCAATGAAAGGTCAAGGAACTGGAGCCGGAGCTAGAAGCTAGAAGCTATTATTAAGGGTATTCGGATGGAGTCTGAGTCTTCCTCAACACTTCCTCTGGCTCTGAGCCTTGGTCAAATTCATCTTGTTCCTCATCCTCTCCTGTCTCAGCTGTTTTCTCTTCACTCTCTTCTTCTGAAAGGTCTATGTCTGCATCTCCCTCAATTATTCTAATGACAATTCTCTCACACTATGTTATAGTAGACCTGTCTACTAAATTCATGTGAAACAACCAGGAAGTAAGTCCTGATGCGTACTACAGTGAACATGAATAAAGTAGAGATTTTGCCCATAAAAATAAATAAGTTAAGCCCTGAAAACTAGCTCCAAATGTTGCTTAGATCTTTACCCACTAAAAACAATCAAAGTACAACACTGAAAAACATTTTAGATATGAAAATCATGCTTACCCATAAAATGTGCTCTTCTTCTTCCGTTCAATCTTTCTTGGCAGTTGGCAATCAACAAAATTGGTATGGAGTGTGGACCAGAATGTCATCAAAGATCAAATTCTGTTAGATAACTGTGTTCATTTAAGATAAAGAAATATTATTTGATAACTTTTACTTTTCCAGTTATTCCTAAATAATTCAGTTAAATCTAGATTGACTATAATTCTATTTAAATTTTGATTCAACTGCTGTCTTTCTTCCTCATATTTTTGACAGTATACCGGTTTCATAATCTCCACAATAATCACTCTTACCACTACAATGTTTCCCTAAAATAAAAAGAGTGCTGTGTAACCCAGTGTGCCCAAATCTAAGACAAGAAATAATTGTTTCTTCTCTTCTTGTCCTCCCTGTACTTCTCATTTCTACGGGTTTCTTTTGAATTTTAAAGAACCAACGTCCTTTCTTTTCTTTTTCCCATTGTTTTACCCAATTCATGTTCTATTTTATCAACATTTTACCTTCTGTTTTACAAATATTAACGGTCAAATGTATTGATAAGTTTCTAGTGGCTTTCTTTGCAGCCTTATATGTCATTTCATTCCCTGTGACGCCATAATGAGCTGGTATCCATAAAAGACGTATCATTAAATTCATGATATTGATTCTTTACAATGTTTGTTGAATTTCTATGAAGACATCTGGTCTGCTCTCTGAATATTTTTAATGCAGACCAACTAATGATGCACAAGAATCTGAACATATCACTGACCGCAGTGGTCTAATTTCTTCAACCTTTTGTATAGCTAATAATATTGCAAGCATTTCTCCTGTATATACTGAACTTCTTCATTTACTCTTGCTAACTTTGATATTAAACTCTGGTACAATGAAAGCTACTCCAACGCTATTTAATATATTCTTTGAAGCATCTGTGTAATATTTATTGAAGGAATTCTGGACCGTATGTGAGTTTACAATTAGTTATTTGTCCTCACAACAGCCCAGATAACTAAGAATTTGCACAGACATGTTCTTTGTTCTCATTCCTCTTTTCAACAAGT